>NC_087403.1:12031607-12086266 GCF_031307605.1 Tribolium castaneum | reverse complement strand
TAACAGAAAATGTCTTGTGATTTAAAATACACTTAATTTAATGGGTCCAATACTTTATTAGAAGAAAAAGGAGGAGGCATAACAGTCACTAAAGTCTTCAGAGTCGATTTTAAATGCTGCATTTTTGTCTTTGTCTCAAACATTGAAAACTGAATTACATTTTTGTTCAGTAACAGTTACAGTTTTCTTATTGGTTTTTTGCTTATATCTCAAAAACAGTTACTCCTATAAAAATAAAAAAAAATAAAATGTTTGAAAAACCGAAATTAAACTAAATTAATTAAGACTAACACTTTAGTAGAGGAAAAAAGAGAAGACATAAAAGTCACCAAAGTCTTGAGAGTCGTTTTTAGTCGTCATATTAATAACAATAACATTAATAATAATAATACTAATATTACTAAATTTGCTTATATGCAAGCGCTTAATTAAGGTAACAGTTTTTTGGTTTCTTGCTTATATCTCAAAAACAGTTACTCCTATCAATTGTTATCTTTTTACTAAAATTAAAGCTGATAAAATTTCCTACAAAATATTTATTTGCATTTTTTATGTAGGACTAACCATAAGCGAGATATAAGTTTGAAAATAATTAATATTTAAAAAAAAAGTGCTTTAACAGAAAATGTCTTGTGATTTAAAATACACTTAATTTATTGGGTCCAATACTTTATTAGAAGAAAAAGGAGGTGACATAAAAGTCACTGAAGTCTTCAGAGTCGTTTTTAAATGCTGCATTTTCGTCTTCGTCTCAAACATTGAAAACTGAATTACATTTTTGTTAAGTAACTGTAACAGTTTTCACTTTGGTTTTTTGCTTATATCTCAAAAACACCAAAATAGTTATTTACATTTTTCTTGTAGGACCAAGCATAAGCAAGTTATAGAGTTGGATATAAATAATATTAAACAAAAATTTGCTTTAAAATAAAATGTTTGAAAAACCGAAATTAAACTAAAAGGTAAAAATTGATAGGAGTAACTGGTTTCGAGATATAAGCAAAAAACCAATAAGAAAACTGTAACTGTTACTGAACAAAAATGTAATTCAGTTTTCAATATTTGAGACTAAGATGAAAATGCAGCATTTAAAAACAACTCTGAAAACTTCAGTGACTTTTATGTCACCTTTTTTTTCTTCTAATAAAGTATTGGACCCATTAAATTAAGTGTATTTTAAATCACAAGACATTTTCTGTTAAAGCAATTTTTTTTTAAATATTAATTATTTACAAACTTATATCTCGCTTATGGTTAGTCCTACATAAAAAATGCAAATAACTATTTTGTAGGAAATTTTATCAGCTTTAATTTTAGTGAAAAGATAAAAATTGATAGGAGTAACTGTTTTCGAGATATAAGCAAGAAACCAAAAAACTGTTACCTTAATTAAGGGGTTACATATAAGCAAATTTAGTACTAAAAACAACTCTGAAAACTTTGGTGACTTTTATGTCACCTCCTTTTTCTTTTAATAAAGTATTGGACCTAATAAATTAAGTGTATTTTAAATCACAAGACATTTTCTGTTAAAGCACTTCTTTTTTAAATATTAATTATTTTCAATCTTATATCTCGCTTATGGTTAGTCCTACATAAAAAATGCAAATAAATATTTTGTAGGAAATTTTATCAGCTTTAATTTTAGTAAAAAGATAACAATTGATAGGAGTAACTGTTTTTGAGATATAAGCAAGAAACCAAAAAACTGTTACCTTAATTAAGCGTTTGCATATAAGCAAATTTAGTACTATTAGTATTATTATTATTAATGTTATTGTTATTAATATGACGATTAAAGACAACTTTGAAACCTTTAGTGACTTTTATGTCTTCTTCTTTTTCCTCTACTAAAGTGTTAGACACAATTAAATTAGTTTAATTTCCGTTTTTAAAACATTTTATTTTAAAGCAAATTTTTGTTAAATATTATTTATATCCAACGCTATAACTCGCTTATGGTTGGTCCTACAAGAAAAATGCAAATAACTATTTTGTAGAATATTTTATCAGCTTTAATTTTGAAAGAAAGACAAAAATTCATAGGAGTAACTGTTTTCGAGATATAAGCAAGAAACCAAAAAACTGTTACCTTAATAAAGCGCTTGCATATAAGCAGATTTAGTACTATTAGTATTATTATTATTAATGTTATTGTTATTAATATGACGACTAAAAACGATTCTGAAGACTTTGGTGACTTTTATGTCTTTTTCTTTTTTCTCTACTAAAGTGTTAGACACAATTAATTTAGTTTAATTTCAGTATTTCAAACATTTTATTTTTAAGCAAGTTTTTGTTAAATATTATTTATATCCAACTTTATAACTCGCTTATGGTTGGTCTTACAAGAAAAATGCAAATAACTATTTTGTAGGAAATGTTATCAGCTTTAATTTTGAAAGAAAGATAAAAATTGATAGGAGTAACTGTTTTCGAGATATAAGCAAAAAACCAAAGTAAACACTGTTACCGTTTCAGAACAAAAATGTAATTCAGTTTTCAATGTTTGAGACGAAGACGAAAATGCAGCATTTAAAATCGACTCTGAAGACTTCAGTGACTTATATGTCACCCCCTTTTTTTTAATAAAGTATTGGACTTAATAAATTAAGTGTATTTTAAATCACAAGACATTTTCTGTTAAAGCACTTCTTTTTTAAATATTAATTATTTTCAATCTTATATCTCGCTTATGGTTAGTCCTACATAAAAAATGCAAATAACTATTTTGTAGGAAATTTTATCAGCTTGAATTTTAGTAAAAAGATAAAAATTGATAGGAGTAACTGTTTTCGAGATATGAGCAAGAAACCAAAACACTGTTACCTTAATTAAGCGTTTGCATATAAGCAAATTTAGTACTATTAGTATTATTATTATTAATGTTATTGTTATTAATATGACGATTAAAGACAACTTTGAAACCTTTAGTGACTTTTATGTCTTCTTCTTTTTCCTCTACTAAAGTGTTAGACACAATTAAATTAGTTTAATTTCAGTTTTTCAAACATTTTATTTTAAAGCAAATTTTTGTTAAATATTATTTATATCCAACTCTATAACTCGCTTATGGTTGGTCCTACCAGAAAAATGCAAATCACTATTTTGTAGGAAATTTTATCAGCTTTAATTTTGACAGAAAGATAAAAATTGATAGGAGTAACTGTTTTCGAGATATAAGCAAAAAACCAATAAGAAAACTGTGACTGTTACTGAACAAAAATGTAATTCAGTTTTCAATGTTTGAGACGAAGACGAAACTGCAGCATTTAAAAACGACTCTGAAGACTTCAGTGACTTTTATGTCACTTTCTTTTTCTTCTAATAAAGTATTGGACCCAATAAATTAAGTGTATTTTAAATCACAAGACATTTTCTGTTAAAGCACTTTTTTTTTAAATATTAATTATTTTCAATCATATATCCCGCTTATGGTTAGTCCTACATGAAAAATGCAAATAACTATTTTGTAGGAAATTTTATCAGCTTGAATTTTAGTAAAAAGATAAAAATTGATAGGAGTAACTGTTTTTGAGATATAAGCAAGAAACCAAAACACTGTTACCTTAATTAAGCGTTTGCATATAAGCAAATTTAGTACTATTAGTATTATTATTATTAATGTTATTGTTATTAATATGACAACTAAAGACAACTCTGAAACCTTTAGTGACTTTTATGTCTTTTCCTTTTTTCTCTACTAAAGTGTTAGACACAGTTAAATTAGTTTAATTTCCGTTTTTAAAACATTTTATTTTAAAGCAAATTTTTGTTAAATATTATTTATATCCAACGCTATAACTCGCTTATGGTTGGTCCTACAAGAAAAATGCAAATAACTATTTTGTAGAATATTTTATCAGCTTTAATTTTGAAAGAAAGACAAAAATTCATAGGAGTAACTGTTTTCGAGATATAAGCAAGAAACCAAAAAACTGTTACCTTAATAAAGCGCTTGCATATAAGCAGATTTAGTACTATTAGTATTATTATTATTAATGTTATTGTTATTAATATGACGACTAAAAACGATTCTGAAGACTTTGGTGACTTTTATGTCTTTTTCTTTTTTCTCTACTAAAGTGTTAGACACAATTAATTTAGTTTAATTTCAGTATTTCAAACATTTTATTTTTAAGCAAGTTTTTGTTAAATATTATTTATATCCAACTTTATAACTCGCTTATGGTTGGTCTTACAAGAAAAATGCAAATAACTATTTTGTAGGAAATGTTATCAGCTTTAATTTTGAAAGAAAGATAAAAATTGATAGGAGTAACTGTTTTCGAGATATAAGCAAAAAACCAAAGTAAAAACTGTTACCGTTTCAGAACAAAAATGTAATTCAGTTTTCAATGTTTGAGACGAAGACGAAAATGCAGCATTTAAAATCGACTCTGAAGACTTCAGTGACTTATATGTCACCCCCTTTTTTTTTAATAAAGTATTGGACTTAATAAATTAAGTGTATTTTAAATCACAAGACATTTTCTGTTAAAGCACTTCTTTTTTAAATATTAATTATTTTCAATCTTATATCTCGCTTATGGTTAGTCCTACATAAAAAATGCAAATAACTATTTTGTAGGAAATTTTATCAGCTTGAATTTTAGTAAAAAGATAAAAATTGATAGGAGAAACTGTTTTCGAGATATGAGCAAGAAACCAAAACACTGTTACCTTAATTAAGCGTTTGCATATAAGCAAATTTAGTACTATTAGTATTATTATTATTAATGTTATTGTTATTAATATGACGATTAAAGACAACTTTGAAACCTTTAGTGACTTTTATGTCTTCTTCTTTTTCCTCTACTAAAGTGTTAGACACAATTAAATTAGTTTAATTTCAGTTTTTCAAACATTTTATTTTAAAGCAAATTTTTGTTAAATATTATTTATATCCAACTCTATAACTCGCTTATGGTTGGTCCTACAAGAAAAATGCAAATCACTATTTTGTAGGAAATTTTATCAGCTTTAATTTTGACAGAAAGATAAAAATTGATAGGAGTAACATTTTTCGAGATATAAGCAAAAAACCAATAAGAAAACTGTGACTGTTACTGAACAAAAATGTAATTCAGTTTTCAATGTTTGAGACGAAGACGAAACTGCAGCATTTAAAAACGACTCTGAAGACTTCAGTGACTTTTATGTCACTTCCTTTTTCTTCTAATAAAGTATTGGACCCAATAAATTAAGTGTATTTTAAATCACAAGACATTTTCTGTTAAAGCACTTTTTTTTTAAATATTAATTATTTTCAATCATATATCCCGCTTATGGTTAGTCCTACATGAAAAATGCAAATAACTATTTTGTAGGAAATTTTATCAGCTTGAATTTTAGTAAAAAGATAAAAATTGATAGGAGTAACTGTTTTTGAGATATAAGCAAGAAACCAAAACACTGTTACCTTAATTAAGCGTTTGCATATAAGCAAATTTAGTACTAAAAACCACTCTGAAGACTTTGGTGACTTTTATGTCACCTCCTTTTTCTTCTAATAAAGTATTGAACCCATTAAATTAAGTGTATTTTAAATCACAAGACATTTTCTGTTAAAGCACTTTTTTTTTAAATATTAATTATTTTCAAACTTATATCTCGCTTATGGTTAGTTCTACATAAAAAATGCAAATAGCTATTTTGTAGGAAATTTTATCAGCTTTAATTTTAGTAAAAAGATAAAAATTGATAGGAGTAACTGTTTTCGAGATATAAGCAAGAAACTGTTATCTTAATTAAGCGCTTGCATATAAGCAAATTTAGTAATATTATTATTATTATTATTAATGTTATTGTTATTAATATGACGATTAAAAACGACTCTCAAGACTTTGGTGACTTTTATGTCTTCTCCTTTTTCCTATACTAAAGTGTTAGACTCAATTTATTTAGTTTAATTTCGGTTTTTCAAACATTTTATTTTAAAGCAAATTTTTGTTAATGATTATTTATATCCAACACTATAACTCGCTTATGGTTGGTCTTACAAAAAAAATGCAAATAACTATTTTGTAGGAAATTTTATCAGCTTTAATTTTGAAAGAAAGATAAAAATTGATAAGAGTAATTGTTTTCGAGATATAAGCAAAAAACCAAAGTGAAAACTGTTACAGTTACTGAACAAAAATGTAATTCAGTTTTCATTGTTTGAGACGAAGACGAAAATGCAGCATTTAAAAACGACTCTTAAAACTTTAGTGACTTTTATGTCACCTCCCTTTTCTTCTAATAAAGTATTGGACCCAATAAATTAAGTGTATTATAAATCACACGACATTTTCTGTCAAACACTTTTTTTTAAATATTAGTTATTTTCAAACTTAAAACTCGCTTATGGTTAGTCCTACATAAAAAATGCAAATAACTATTTTGTAGGAAATTTTATCAGCTTTAATTTTTGTAAAGAAATAAAAATTGATAGGAGTTACTGTTTTCGAGATATAAGCAAGAAACTGTTGCCTTAATTAAGCGCTTGCATATAAGCAAATTTAGTAATATTAGTATTATTATTATTAATGTTATTGTTATTAATATGACGACTAAAAACGACTCTCAAGATTTTGGTGACTTTTATGTCTTCTCCTTTTTCCTCTACTAATGTGTTAGTCTTAATTAATTTAGTTTAATTTCGGATTATCAAACATTTTATTTTAAAGCAAATTTTTGTTAAAGATTATCTATATCCAACTCTATCACTCGCTTATGGTTGGTCTTACAAAAAAAATGCAATTAACTATTTTGTAGGAAATTTTATCAGCTTTAATTTTGAAAAAAAGGTAAAAATTGATAGAAGTAACTGGTTTCGAGATATAAGCAAAAAACCAATAAGAAAACTGTAACTGTTACTGAACAAAAATGTAATTCAGTTTTCAATATTTGAGACTAAGACGAAACTGCAGCATTTAAAAACGACTCGGAAGACTTCAGTGACTTTTATGTCACTTCCTTTTTCTTCTAATAAAGTATTGGACCCAATAAATTAAGTGTATTTTAAATCACAAGACATTTTCTGTTAAAGCACTTTTTTTTTAAATATTAATTATTTTCAATCATATATCTCGCTTATGGTTAGTCCTACATGAAAAATGCAAATAATTATTTTGTAGGAAATTTTATCAGCTTGAATTTTAGTAAAAAGATAAAAATTGATAGGAGTAACTGTTTTTGAGATATAAGCAAGAAACCAAAACACTGTTACCTTAATTAAGCGTTTGCATATAAGCAAATTTAGTACTAAAAACCACTCTGAAGACTTTGGTGACTTTTATGTCACCTCCTTTTTCTTCTAATAAAGTATTGAACCCATTAAATTAAGTGTATTTTAAATCACAAGACATTTTCTGTTAAAGCACTTTTTCTTTAAATATTAATTATTTTCAAACTTATATCTCGCTTATGGTTAGTTCTACATAAAAAATGCAAATAGCTATTTTGTAGGAAATTTTATCAGCTTTAATTTTAGTAAAAAGATAAAAATTGATAGGAGTAACTGTTTTCGAGATATAAGCAAGAAACTGTTATCTTAATTAAGCGCTTGCATATAAGCAAATTTAGTAATATTAGTATTATTATTATTAATGTTATTGTTATTAATATGACGATTAAAAACGACTCTCAAGACTTTGGTGACTTTTATGTCTTCTCCTTTTTCCTATACTAAAGTGTTAGACTCAATTTATTTAGTTTAATTTCGGTTTTTCAAACATTTTATTTTAAAGCAAATTTTTGTTAATGATTATTTATATCCAACACTATAACTCGCTTATGGTTGGTCTTACAAAAAAAATGCAAATAACTATTTTGTAGGAAATTTTATCAGCTTTAATTTTGAAAGAAAGATAAAAATTGATAAGAGTAATTGTTTTCGAGATATAAGCAAAAAACCAAAGTGAAAACTGTTACAGTTACTGAACAAAAATGTAATTCAGTTTTCATTGTTTGAGACGAAGACGAAAATGCAGCATTTAAAAACGACTCTTAAAACTTTAGTGACTTTTATGTCACCTCCCTTTTCTTCTAATAAAGTATTGGACCCAATAAATTAAGTGTATTATAAATCACACGACATTTTCTGTCAAACACTTTTTTTTTAAATATTAATTATTTTCAAACTTAAATCTCGCTTATGGTTAGTCCTACATAAAAAATGCAAATAACTATTTTGTAGGAAATTTTATCAGCTTTAATTTTTGTAAAAAGATAAAAATTGATAGGAGTTACTGTTTTCGAGATATAAGCAAGAAACTGTTGCCTTAATTAAGCGCTTGCATATAAGCAAATTTAGTAATATTAGTATTATTATTATTAATGTTATTGTTATTAATATGACGACTAAAAACGACTCTCAAGATTTTGGTGACTTTTATGTCTTCTCCTTTTTCCTCTACTAATGTGTTAGTCTTAATTAATTTAGTTTAATTTCGGATTATCAAACATTTTATTTTAAAGCAAATTTTTGTTAAAGATTATCTATATCCAACTCTATCACTCGCTTATGGTTGGTCTTACAAAAAAAATGCAATTAACTATTTTGTAGGAAATTTTATCAGCTTTAATTTTGAAAAAAAGGTAAAAATTGATAGAAGTAACTGGTTTCGAGATATAAGCAAAAAACCAATAAGAAAACTGTAACTGTTACTGAACAAAAATGTAATTCAGTTTTCAATGTTTGAGACGAAGACGAAAATGCAGCATTTAAAATCGACTCTGAAGACTTCAGTGACTTTTATGTCACCTTTTTTTTCTTCTAATAAAATATTGGACCCATTAAATTAAGTGTATTTTAAATCACAATACATTTTCTGTTAAAGCAATTTTTTTTTAAATATTAATTAATTACAAACTTATATCTCGCTTATGGTTAGTCCTACATAAAAAATGCAAATAACTATTTTGTAGGAAATTTTATCAGCTTTAATTTTAGTGAAAAGATAAAAATTGATAGGAGTAACTGTTTTCGAGATATAAGCAAGAAACCAAAAAACTGTTACCTTAATTAAGGGCTTACATATAAGCAAATTTAGTACTAAAAACAACTCTGAAAACTTTGGTGACTTTTATGTCACCTCCTTTTTCTTCTAATAAAGTATTGGACCCATTAAATTAAGTGTATTTTAAATCACAAGACATTTTCTGTTAAAGCACTTTTTCTTTAAATATTAATTATTTTCAAACTTATATCTCGCTTATGGTTAGTTCTACATAAAAAATGCAAATAACTATTTTGTAGGAAATTTTATCACCTTTAATTTTGGTGAAAAAGTAAAAATTGATAGAAGTAACTGTTTTCGAGATATAAGCAAAAAACAAAAAAACTGTTACCTTAATTAAGCGCTTGCATATAAGCAAATTTAGTACTACTAGTATTGTTATTATAAATGTTATTGTTATTAATATGACGACTAAAGACAACTCTAAGACTTTAGTGACTTTTATGTCTCCTCCTTTTTCCTCTACTAAAGTGTTAGACACAATTAATTTAGTTTAATTTCAGTATTTCAAACATTTTATTTTAAAGCAAATATTTGTTAAATATTAAAAACTATAAAATGGCTTAGATTGCCTAAAAACACAGATCACACATGATCTTTTGCATAGAAATGAGAAAACGCTCATGTAACACACAAAATAAGCTCCATTTTTCCTTATTAAAAGTATTATTATTATTATTACTTATGTTACTATTACTATTATTATTATTATTATTATTATTATTATTCGTACTATTATTTTTATTATTATTATTACTATTATTATTATTATTATTATTATTATTAATATAATTATTATTAAAAACCGATTATAACTTTTGTATAGTAAATGTTTTTATACCAGTTTTAAAATGAGTTATTAATTTTAGACAATTTCTTGTCTAAAAACACAGATCACAGATGATCTCTTGCATAGAAATGAGAAAACGCTCAGATAACACAAAATAAGCATCATTTTTGCTTAGAAAAACTAAGCTTTAATTTAGAAAGAAATTCATTATTATAAGTATTATTATCATTATTATTATTATTATTATTATTATTATTATTATTATTATTATTATTATTATTATTATTATTATTATTATTATTATTATTATTATTATTATTATCATTATTATTATTATTATTATTATTAACTTTTGTATAGTAAATGTTTTTATACCAGTTTTAAAATGAGTTATTAATTTTATTCAATTTCTTGCCTAAAAACACAGATCACAGATTATTTCTTGCATAGAAATGAGTAAACGCTCATATAACACACAAAATAAGCTTCATTTTTGCATAGAAAACTAAGCTTACTTTTATTACTATTATTATTATTATTACTATTATTGTTATTATTATTATTATTATTATTAACTTTTGTATAGTAAATATTTTTATACCAGTTTTAAAATGAGTTATTAATTTTAGACAATTTCTTGCCTAAAAACACAGATCACAGATGATTTCTTGCATAGAAATGAAAAAACGCTCATATAACACACAAAATAAGCTTCATTTTTGCTTAGAAAACTAAGCTTACTTTTATTACTATTATTATTTTCATTATTATTATTATTAATATTATTATTATTACTATTATTATTATTATTATTATTATTATTATTGTTATTATTATTATTAAAAACTTATATTAAACAGACAGAAAACGTCGTATTCTGTCACAAAAAAACGAATTACGTTATAGACTTGACGAGAACGGCGTATCTCGGACACTTATAGGACTCTTATAAGGTCAAAAAGTATCAGTTTGGATTAAAACAAATTATTTTTGTTGAGTCTCAGTCTGAATTGTTTATCAGTTTAAACAAAAACGGCTTATTTTAGACGATCTTTTGCTTTGAACAAGAAAACTTATATCAAACTGACTAAAAACGTCTTATTTTAGCACAAAACAAAAGATTTGCGTTATAGTCTTAAAGCTGATTCATGTGCCACAGTTTGGATAAAAACCAATTATTTTTGTTAATTCATTGTTACAAACAAGAAACCTTACATCAAAGAAACTGAAAACCCCTTATTTAGGCACAGAAATTCGAATTACGTTTCAGTCTGAACAAAAACTGCTTACTTTAGACGATCCTTTGTTTTGAATACAAAAACTTACATTAAAAAGATTAAGAACGTCTTATTCTGGCTGAAAACTGCAAATTATATATTACTCTAGATAAAAGCAATTTATCCTGATTACTCCTTTACTTAGAATAGAGTAAACTTGTATAAAACTTAATGAAAACTTTAAATTTTGTCTCAAAGAAATAATTTACGTTATAGTTTTGACCAGCACTGTTTATTTCAAACGATTTTATGATTCGAAACTAATGAACTTTTATGGGGCAGATGCAAAACCACATATTACCATATAAAGCGTTGTTTTAAAGCAAATTATTACCTTTTGCAACAAGAAATTTCACGTCAAAGAAACTGAAAACATCGTATCCATGAACAAATATCGAATTACGTATCAGTTTAGGCAAATACAGCTTATTTTAAACGATTCCTTGCTATAAACAAGAAAAATTTTATCAAACATATTGAAAATGTCTTATTCTTGAAAATAAGAGCAAATTATGTATCAGTTTTAACAAAAGCGGATTACTCTGTTTGATTCTATGCTTAGAGTAGAGTAAACTACTATAAAACGTAATGAAAACTTTATATTCAAGCTCAAAAGAACAAATTACGTTATAGTTTTGAGAAAAAAAAATTGAACAAGTGCAAAAGCTAATACTTTGCTTTAAAAAAACGATTTATGTGGTGATATGGTATTTTGCATCTGTACTATAAAAGTTTACTCGTTTCGCTCCATTGAATCATTCGAAATAAATTATTTTGACACAACAACGAAAATAATTATTTGTTTAAACTGTAACATGTCGTTTATATAAAACGAACTAAGACGTTTGGCATCTGTTTAGTGAAAGTTTTCTCGTTTGGGGCATAAAATCGTTTGAAATTAACAGTTCTGGTCAAAACTAAACGTAAATTATATCTTTGAGACGAAATTTAAAGTTTACATTAAGTTTTATACAAGTTTGCTCTATTCTAAGCAAAGGAGTAATCAGGATAAACTGCTTTTATCCAAAGTAATACATAATTTGCAGTTTTGAGCCAGAATAAGACGTTTTTAATCTTTTTAATGTAAGTTTTCGTGTTCAAAAGAAAGAATCGTCTAAAATAAGCAATTTGTGTCCAGACTGAAACGTAATTTGATTTTCTGGGCCTGAATAAGAGGTTTTCAGTTTCTTTGATGTAAGGTTTCTTGTTTGTAACAATGAATAAACGAAAATCATTGGTTTTAATCCAAACTGTGAACTCTTAATTTCAAACGATTTTATGCCCCCAAACGAGAAAACTTTCACTAAACAGAAGCCAAACGTCTTAGTTCGTTTTATAAAAGCGACTTATGTTACAGTTTAAACAAAAACAAATTATTTTCGTTGTTGTTGTGTCAAAATAATTTATTTCGAATGATTCAATGAAGCGAAACGAGTAAACTTTTATAGGACAGATGCAAAATACCATTTTACCACATAAATTGTTATTTTAAAGCAAAGTATTAGCTTTTGCACTTGTTCAATTAAAGTTTGCTTACTTCGAAGTATGTAATCGTCCGAAATATTTTTTTTTAGTCAAAACTATAACGTAATTTGTTCTTTTGAGCTTGAATATAGAGTTTTCATTACGTTTTATAGTAGTTTACTCTACTCTAAGCATAGAATCAAACAGAGTAATCCGCTTTTGTTAAAACTGATACATAATTTGCTCTTATTTTCGAGAATAAAACGTTTTCAATATGCTTGATAAAATTTTTCTTGTTTATAGCAAGGAATCGTTTAAAATAAGCTGTATTTGCCTAAACTGATACGTAATTCGATATTTATGTATGGATACGAAGTTATCAGTTTCTTTGACGTGAAATTTCTTGTTGCAAAAGGTAATAATTTGCTTTAAAACAACGCTTTATATGGTAATATGTGGTTTTGCATCTGCCCCATAAAAGTTCATTAGTTTCGAATCATAAAATCGTTTGAAATGAACAGTGCTGGTCAAAACTATAACGTAAATTATTTCTTTGAGACGAAATTTAAAGTTTTCATTAAGTTTTATACAAGTTTACTCTATTCTAAGTAAAGGAGTAATCAGGATAAATTGCTTTTATCTAGAGTAATATATAATTTGCAGTTTTCAGCCAGAATAAGACGTTTTTAATCTTTTTAATGTAAGTTTTTGTATTCAAAACAAAGGATCGTCTAAAGTAAGCAGTTTTTGTCCAGACTGAAACGTAATTCGAATTTCTGTGCCTGAATAACGGGTTTTCAGTTACTTTGATGTAAGGTTTATGTTTGTAACAATGAATTAACGAAAATAATTGGTTTTTATCCAAACTGCGGCATGAATCGTTTTTAAAAGGCGAAATAAGATGTTTTTCCTCTGTACAGTGAAAGTTTACTCGTTTCAAAGCATAGAACCGTTTGAAATTAACAGCTCTCGTTAGACTATAACGCAAATCTTTTGTTTTGTGCTAAAATAAGACGTTTTTAGTCAGTTTGATATAAGTTTTCTTGTTCAAAGCAAAATATTGTCGAAAATCAACGGTTTTTGTCTAAACTGATACAAAATTCGGTGGTTTGTGTCCGAATACAAAGTTTTCAGATTCTTTAATGTTAGGTTTGCTGCTTCTAACAAAGAATCAACGAAAATATTTTGTTTTAATACAAACTGCAATATAAAATGTCTTTATAGGACAAAACATGATGTTTGGCATCTGTTTAATAAAAATTTACTCGTTTGGAAGCATGAATCATTCCAAATAAGCTATTCTCGTCGAAACTATAATGTAATTAGTATTTTGTGCTAGAATACAGCGTTTTTGTTAGATTTATTAACAATTTTGTCTATTTTAAGCAATGAAACGAATAGGATTAGCTGCCTTTATCCAAAGTGATACATAAATTGCTCTTTTATGCCAGATTAATACGTTTTTAGTCTGTTCGATGTAAGTTTTTTTGTTCAAAGCAAAAGATCGTCTAAAATAAGCCGTTTTTGTTTGAACTGATGAACAATTCAGACTGAGAGTCAACAAAAATAATTTGTTTTAATCCAAACTGATACTTTTTGACCCTATAAGAGTCCTATAAGAGTCCGAAATACGCCGTTCTCGTCAAGTCTATAACGTAATTCGTTTTTTTGTGTCAGAATACGACGTTTTCTGTCTGTTTAATACAATTTTTTAATAATAATAATAATAATAATAACAATAATAATAATAATAATAATAATAAAAATAATATTAATAATAATAATAGTAATAATAATAATAATAATAATAATAGTAGTAATAAAAGTAAGCTTAGTTTTCTAAGCAAAAATGAAGCTTATTTTGTGTGTTATATGAGCGTTTTCTCATTTCTATGCAAGAAATCATCTGTGATCTGTATTTTTAGGCAAGAAATTGTCTAAAATTAATAACTCATTTTAAAACTGGTATAAAAACATTTACTATACAAAAGCTAATAATAATAATAATAATAATAATAATAATAATAATAGTAATAATAATAATAAAAATAATAATAATAGTAATAAAAGTAAGCTTAGTTTTCTAAGCAAAAATGAAGCTTATTTTGTGTGTTATATGAGCGTTTTCTCATTTCTATGCAAGAGATCATCTGTGATCTGTGTTTTTAGGCAAGAAATTGAATAAAATTATAACTCATTTTAAAACTGGTATAAAATCATTTACTATACAAAAGTTAATAATAATAATAATAATATTAATAATAATAATAATAATAATAATAATAATAATAATAATAATAATAATAATAAAAGAAATAATAATAATAATAATAATAATAATAATAATAATAATAATAATAATAATAATAATGATAATAATACTTATAATAATGAATTTCTTTCTAAATTAAAGCTTAGTTTTTCTAAGCAAAAATGATGCTTATTTTGTGTTATCTAAGCGTTTTCTCATTTCTATGCAAGAGATCATCTGTGATCTGTGTTTTTAGGCAAGAAATTGTCTAAAATTAAAAACTTATTTTAAAACTGGTATAAAAACATTTACTATACAAAAGTTAATAATAATAATAATAATAATAATAATAATAATAATAATAATAATAATAATATAAATAAAAATAATAATAATAGTAATAAAAGTAAGCTTAGTTTTCTAAGCAAAAATAAAGCTTATTTTGTGTGTTATATGAGCGTTTTCTCATTTCTATGCAAGAGATCATCTGTGATCTGTGTTTTTAGGCAAGAAATTGAATAAAATTAATAACTCATTTTAAAACTGGTATAAAAACATTTACTATAAAAAAGTTAATAATAATAATAATAATAATAATGATAATAATAATAATAATAATAATAATGATGATAATACTTATAATAATGAATTTCATTCTAAATTAAAGCTTAGTTTTTCTAAGCAAAAATGATGCTTATTTTGTGTTATCTGAGCGTTTTCTCATTTCTATGCAAGAGATCATCTGTGATCTGTGTTTTTAGGCTAGAAATTGTCTAAAATTAATAACTTATTTTAAAACTGGTATAAAAACATTTACTATACAAAAGTTATAATCGGTTTTTAATAATAATAATATTAATAATAATAATAATAATAATAATAATAATAATAATAATAATAATAATAATAATAATAATAATAATAATAATAATAGTAATAATAATAATAATACATAAGTAATAATACTAATAATACTTTTAATAAGAAAAAATGGAGCTTATTTTGTGTGTTACATGAGCGTTTTCTCATTTCTATGCAAAAGATCATGTGTGATCTGTGTTTTTAGGCAATCTAAGCCATTTTATAGTTTTTAATATTTAACAAAAATTTGCTTTAAAATAAAATGTTTGAAAAACCAAAATTAAACTAAATTAATTGTGTCTAACACTTTAGTAGAGGAAAAAGGAGGAGACATAAAAGTCACTAAAGTCTTCAGAATCGTCTTTAGTCGTCATATTAATAACAATAACATTAATAATAACAATACTATTAGTACTAAATTTGCTTATATGCAAGCGCTTAATTAAGGTAACAGTTTTTTTGTTGTTTGCTTATATCTCGAAAACAGTTACTCCTATCAATTTTTAACTTTTCACCAAAATTAAAGCTGATAAAATTTCCTTCAAAATAGTTATTTGCATTTTTCATGTAGAACTAACCATAAGCAAGATAAAAGTTTGAAAATAATTAATAATTAAAAAAATGTGCTTTAACAGAAAATATCTTGTGATTTAAAATACACTTAATTTATTGGGTCCAATACTTAATTAGAAGAAAAAGGAAGTGACAGTAAATGCTGCATTTTCGTCTTCGTCTCAAACATTAAATACTGAATTACATTTTTGTTTAGTAACTGTTACAGTTTTCACTTTGGTTTTTTGCTTATATCTCGAAAACAGTTACTCCTATCAATTTTTATCTTTCCTTCAAAATTGAAGCTGATAAAAATTTTTACAAAATAGTTTTTTTGCATTTTTTTTGTAGGACCAACCATAAGCGAGTTATAGAGTTGGATATAAATAACCTTTAACAAAAATTTGATATAAAATAAAATGTTTGAAAAACCGAAATTAAACTAAATTAATGTTAAAATAATTATTAATATTATTATTATTAAAAACCGACTATAACTTTTGTATAGTAAATGTTTTTATACCAGTTTTAAAATGAGTTTTTAATTTTAGACAATTTCTTGCCTAAAAACAGATCACAGATGATCTCTTGCATAGAAATGAGAAAACGCTCAGATAACACAAAATAAGCTTCATTTTTCCTTAGAAAAACTAAGCTTTAATTTAGAAAAAAGTTCATTATTATAAGTATTATTATTATTATTATTATTACTTTTATTACTATTATTATTATTATTATTATTATTAATATTATTATTATTATTATTATTATTATTATTATTATTATTATTATTATTATTATTAAAAACCGATTATAACTTTTGTATAGTAAATGTTTTTATTGTATTTTAAATCACAAGGCATTTTCTGTTAAAGCACTTTTTTTTTAAATATTAATTATTATCAAACTTATATCTCGCTTATGGTTAGTCCTACATGAAAAATGCAAATAACTATTTTGTAGGAAATTTTATCAGCTTTAATTTTAGTAAAAAGATAAAAATTGATAGGAGTAACTGTTTTCGAGATATAAGCAAGAAACCAAAATACTGTTACCTTAATTAAGCGCTTGCGTATAAGCAAATTTAATAATATTAGTATTATTAATATTAATGTTATTGTTATTAATATGACGACTAAAAACGACTCTCAAGACTTTGGTAACTTTTATGTCTTCTCCTTTTTCCTCTACTAAAGTGTTAGTCTTAATTTAGTTTAATTTCGGTTTTTCAAACATTTTATTTTAAAGCAAATTTTTGTTAAAGATTATTTATATCCAACTCTATAACTCGCTTATGGTTGGTCCTACAAAAAAATGCAAATAACTATTTTGTAGGAAATTTTATCAGCTTTAATTTTGAAAAAAAGATAAAAATTGATTGGAGTAACTGTTTTCGAGATATAAGCAAGAAACCAAAAAACTGTTACCTTAATTAAGCGTTTGCATATAAGCAAATTTAGTACTATTAGTATTATTATTATTAATGTTATTGTTATTAAAATGACGACTAAAGACGACTCTGAAACATTTAGTGACTTTTATGTCTTCTCCATTTTCCTCTACTAAAGTGTTAGACACAATTAATTTAGTTTAATTCCGGTTTTTCAAGCATTTTATTTTAAAGCAAATTTTTGTTAAATATTATTTATTTCCAACTTTATAACTCGTTTATGCTTGGTCATACAAGAAAAATGTAAATAACTATTTTGTTGGAAATTTTATCAGCTTTAATTTTGAAAGAAAGATAAAATTTGATAGGAGGAACTGTTTTCGAGATATAAGCAAAAAACCAATAAGAAAACTGTAACTGTTACTGAACAAAAATGTAATTCAGTTTTCAATGTTTGAGACGAAGACAAAAATGCAGCATTTAAAAACGACTCTGATGATTTCAGTGACTTTTATGTCACCTCCTTTTTCTTCTAATAAAGTATTGGACCCAATAAATTAAGTGTATTTTAAATCACAAGACATTTTCTGTTAAACCACTTTTTTTTAATTATTAATTATTTTCAAACTTATATCTCGCTTATGGTTAGTTCTACATGAAAAATGCAAATAACTATTTTGTAGGAAATTTTATCACCTTTAATTTTGGTGAAAAAGTAAAAATTGATAGGAGTAACTGTTTTCGAGATATAAGCAAAAAACAAAAAAACTGTTACCTTAATTAAGCGCTTGCATATAAGCAAATTTAGTACTACTAGTATTGTTATTATAAATGTTATTGTTATTAATATGACGACTAAAGACAACTCTAAGACTTTAGTGACTTTTATGTCTTCTCCTTTTTCCTCTACTAAAGTGTTAGACACAATTAATTTAGTTTAATTTCAGTTTTTCAAACATTTTATTTTAAAGCAAATTTTTGTTAAATATTAAAAACTATAAAATGGCTTAGATTGCCTAAAAACACAGATCACACATGATCTTTTGCATAGAAATGAGAAAACGCCCATGTAACACAGAAAATAAGCTCCATTTTTTCTTATTAAAAGTATTATTATTATTATTACTTTTGTTACTATTACTATTATTATTATTATTATTGTTATTATTATTATTATTATTATTATTATTATTATTATTATTATTATTATTATTATTATTATTATTATTATTATTATTATTATTAACTTTTGTATAGTAAATGTTTTTATACCAGTTTTAAAATGAGTTATTAATTTTAGCCAATTTCTTGCCTAAAAACTATCAAATGGCTTAGATTGCCTAAAAACACAGATCACACATGATCTTTTGCATAGAAATGAGAAAAGCTCATATAACACAAAATAAGCTTCTTTTTTGCTTAGAAAACTAAGCTTACTTTTATTACTACTATTATTATTATTTTTATTATTATTATTATTATTATTACTATTATTTTTATTATTATTATTACTATTATTATTATTTTTATTATTATTATTATTAATATTATTATTATTAAAAACCGATTATAACTTTGTATAGTAAATGTTTTTATACCAGTTTTAAAATGAGTTATTAATTTTAGACAATTTCTTGCCTAAAAACACAGATCACAGATGATCTCTTGCATAGAAATGAGAAAACGCTCAGATAACACAAAATAAACATCATTTTTGCTTAGAAAAACTAAGCTTTAATTTAGAAAGAAATTCATTATTATAAGTATTATTATCATTATTATTATTATTATTATTATTATTTCTTTTATTACTATTATTATTATTATTATTATTATTATTATTATTATTATTATTATTATTATTATTATTATTAACTTTTGTATAGTAAATATTTTTATACCAGTTTTAAAATGAGTTATTAATTTTATTCAATTTCTTGCCTAAACACACAGATCACAGATGATCTCTTGCATAGAAATGAGAAAACGCTCATATAACACACAAAATAAGCTTCATTTTTGCTTAGAAAACTAAGCTTACTTTTATTACTATTATTATTATTTTTATTATTATTATTATTATTAATATTACTATTATTATTATTATTATTATTATTATTATTATTATTATTATTATTATTATTATTATTATTAACTTTTGTATAGTAAATGTTTTTATACCAGTTTTAAAATGAGTTTTTAATTTTAGACAATTTCTTGCCTAAAAACACAGATCACAGATGATCTCTTGCATAGAAATGAGAAAACGCTCAGATAACACAAAATAAGCATCATTTTGGCTTAGAAAAACTAAGCTTTAATTTAGAAAGAAATTCATTAATATAAGTATTATTATCATTATTATTATTATTATTATTATTATTTTTATTATTATTATTATTATTATTATTATTATTATTATTATTATTATTATTATTATTGTTATTATTATTATTATTATTATTATTATTATTAACTTTTGTATAGTAAATGTTTTTATACCAGTTTTAAAATGAGTTATTAATTTTATTCAATTTCTTGCCTAAAAACACAGATCACAGATGATCTCTTGCATAGAAATGAGAACACGCTCATATAACACACAAAATAAGCTTCATTTTTGCTTAGAAAACTAAGCTTACTTTTATTACTATTATTATTATTTTTATTATTATTATTATTACTATTATTATTATTATTATTACTATTATTATTATTATTATTATTATTATTATTATTATTACTATTATTATTATTATTATTATTATTATTACTATTATTATTATTATTTTTATTATTGTTATTATTATTATTATTATTATTATTATTATTATTAAAACGCTGTATTCTAGCACAAAATACTAATTACATTATAGTTTCGACGAGAATAGCTTATTTGGAATGATTCATGCTTCCAAACGAGTAAATTTTTATTAAACAGATGCCAAACATCATGTTTTGTCCTATAAAGACATTTTATATTGCAGTTTGTATTAAAACGAAATATTTTCGTTGATTCTTTGTTAGAAGCAGCAAACCTAACATTAAAGAATCTGAAAACTTTGTATTCGGACACAAACCACCGAATTTTGTATCAGTTTAGACAAAAACGGTTGATTTTCGACAATATTTTGCTTTGAACAAGAAAACATATCAAACTGACTAAAAACGTCTTATTTTAACACAAAACAAAAGATTTGCGTTATAGTCTTAACGAGAGCTGTTAATTTCAAACGGTTCTATGCTTTGAAACGAGTAAACTTTCACTGTACAGAGGAAAAACATCTTATTTCGCCTTTTAAAAACGATTCATGCCACAGTTTGGATAAAAACCAATTATTTTCGTTAATTCATTGTTACAAACATGAAACCTTACATCAAAGTAACTGAAAACCCCTTATTCAGGCACAGAAATTCGAATTACGTTTCAGTCTGGACAAAAACTGCTTACTTTAGACGATCCTTTGTTTTGAATACAAAAACTTACATTAAAAAGATTAAAAACGTCTTATTCTGGCTGAAAACTGCAAATTATATATTACTCTAGATAAAAGCAATTTATCCTGATTACTCCTTTAGTTAGAATAGAGTAAACTTGTATAAAACTTAATGAAAACTTTAAATTTCGTCTCAAAGAAATAATTTACGTTATAGTTTTGACCAGAACTGTTAATTTCAAACGATTTTATGCCCTCAAACGAGAAAACTTTCACTAAACAGATGCCAAACGTCTTAGTTCGTTTTATAAAAACATGTTACAGTTTGAACAAAAAAATTATTTTCGTTGTTGTGTCAAAATAATTTATTTCGAATGATTCAATGGAGCGAAACGAGTAAACTTTTATAGGACAGATGCAAAATACCATATTACCACATAAATCGTTATTTTAAAGCAAAGTATTAGCTTTTGCACTTGTTCAATTAAAGTTTGCTTACTTCGAAGTATGTAGTCGTCCGAAATAATTTTTTTTTGTCAAAACTATAACGTAATTTGTTCTTTTGAGCTTGAATATAGAGTTTTCATTACGTTTTATAGTAGTTTACCCTACTCTAAGCATAGAATCAAACAGAGTAATCCGCTTTTGTTGAAACTGATACATAATTTGCTCTTATCGAGAATAAGACATTTTCAATATGTTTGATAAAAATTTTTCTTGTTTATAGCAAGGAATCGTTTAAAATAAGCTGTATTTGTCTAAACTGATACGTAATTCGATATTTGTGCATGGATACGATGTTTTCAGTTTCTTTGACGTGAAATTTCTTGTTGCAAAAGGTAATAATTTGCTTTAAAACAACGCTTTATATGGTAATATGTGGTTTTGCATCTGCCCCATAAAAGTTCATTAGTTTCGAATCATAAAATCGTTTGAAATAAACAGTGCTGGTCAAAACTATAACGTAAATTATTTCTTTGAGACGAAATTTAAAGTTTTCATTAAGTTTTATACAAGTTTACTCTATTCTAAGTAAAGGAGTAATCAGGATAAATTGCTTTTATCTAGAGTAATATATAATTTGCAGTTTTCAGCCAGAATAAGACGTTTAAAAGGCGAAATAAGATGTTTTTCCTCTGTACAGTGAAAGTTTACTCGTTTCAAAGCATAGAACCGTTTGAAATTAACAGCTCTCGTTAAGACTATAACGCAAATCTTTTGTTTTGTGCTAAAATAAAACGTTTTTAGTCAGTTTGATATAAGTTTTCTTGTTCAAAGCAAAATATTGTCGAAAATCAACCGTTTTTGTCTAAACTGATACAAAATTCGGTGGTTTGTGTCCGAATACAAAGTTTTCAGATTCTTTAATGTTAGGTTTGCTGCTTCTAACAAAGAATCAACGAAAATATTTTGTTTTAATACAAACTGCAACATAAAATGTCTTTATAGGACAAAACATGATGTTTGGCGTCTGTTTAATAAAAATTTACTCGTTTGGCAGCATAGAATCATTCCAAATAAGCTATTCTCGTCGAAACTATAATGTAATTAGTATTTTGTGTTAGAATACAGCGTTTTTGTTTGATTTATTAACAATTTTGTCTATTTTAAGCAATGAAACGAATAGGATTAGCTGCCTTTATTCAAAGTGATACATAAATTGCTCTTTTATGCCAGATTAATACGTTTTTAGTCTGTTCGATGTATGTTTTCATGTTCAAAGCAAAAGATCGTCTAAAATAAGCCGTTTTTGTTTGAACTGATGAACAATTCAGACTGAGAGTCAACAAAAATAATTTGTTTTAATCCAAACTGATACTTTTTGACCCTATAAGAGTCCTATAAGAGTCCGAGATACGCCGTTCTCGTCAAGTCTATAACGTAATTCGTTTTTTTGTGTCAGAATACGACGTTATCTGTCTTTTTTATATAATTTTTTAATAATAATAATAATAATAACAATAATAATAATAATAATAATAATAATAATAATAAATAATAATAATAATAATAATAATAATAACAATAATAATAATAATAATAATAATAATAATAATAATAATAATAATAAAAATAATAATAATAATAAAAATAATAATAGTAATAAAAGTAAGCTTAGTTTTCTAAGCAAAAATGAAGCTTATTTTGTGTGTTATATGAGCGTTTTCTCATTTCTATGCAAGAGATCATCTGTGATATGTGTTTTTAGGCAAGAAATTGAATAAAATTAATAACTCATTTTAAAACTGGTATAAAAACATTTACTATACAAAAGTTAATAATAATAATAATAATAATAATAATAATAATAATAGTAATAATAATAATAATATTAACAATAATAATAATAATAATAATAAAAATAATAATAATAGTAATAAAAGTAAGCTTAGTTTTCTAAGCAAAAATGAAGCTTATTTTGTGTGTTATATGAGCGTTTTCTCATTTCTATGCAAGAGATCATCTGTGATCTGTGTTTTTAGGCAAGAAATTGTCTAAAATTAAAAACTCATTTTAAAACTGGTATAAAAACATTTACTATACAAAAGTTAATAATAATAATAATAATAATAATAATAATAGTAATAATAATAATAATATTAACAATAATAATAATAATAATAATAATAAAAATAATAATAATAGTAATAAAAGTAAGCCTAGTTTTCTAAGCAAAAATGAAGCTTATTTTGTGTGTTATATGAGCGTTTTCTCATTTCTATGCAAGAGATCATCTGTGATCTGTGTTTTTAGGCAAGAAATTGAATAAAATTAATAACTCATTTTAAAACTGGTATAAAAACATTTACTATACAAAAGTTAATAATAATAATAATAATAATAATAATAATAATAATAATAATAATAATAATAATAATAATAATAATAATAATAATAATAATAGTAATAATAATAATAATAATAATAATAATAATAATAATAATAATAATAATAGTAATAAAAGTAAGCTTAGTTTTCTAAGCCAAAATGAAGCTTATTTTGTGTGTTATATGAGCGTTTTCTCATTTCTATGCAAGAGATCATCTGTGATATGTGTTTTTAGGCAAGAAATTGAATAAAATTAATAACTCATTTTAAAACTGGTATAAAAACATTTACTATACAAAAGTTATAATCGGTTTTTAATAATAATAATAATAATAATATTAATAATAATAATAATAATAATAATAATAATAATAATAATAATAATAATGATAATAATAATAATAATAATAATAATAATAATAAATAATAATAATAAAAATAATAGTAATAATAATAATAATAATAATAAAAATAATAATAATAGTAGTAATAAAAGTAAGCTTAGTTTTCTAAGCAAAAATGAAGCTTATTTTGTGTTATATGAGCTTTTCTCATTTCTATGCAAAAGATCATGTGTGATCTGTGTTTTTAGGCAATCTAAGTCATTTGATAGTTTTAAGGCAAGAAATTGGCTAAAATTAATAACTCATTTTAAAACTGGTATAAAAACATTTACTATACAAAAGTTAATAATAATAATAATAATAATAATAATAATAGACTAACACTTTAGTAGAGGAAAAAGGAGAAGACATAAATGTCACCAAAGTCTTGAGAGTCGTTTTTAGTCGTCATATTAATAACAATAACATTAATAATAATAATACTAATATTACTAAATTTGCTTATATGCAAGCGCTTAATTAAGGTAACAGTTTCATGCTTATATCTCGAAAACAGTTACTCCTATCAATTTTTATCTTTTTACTAAAATTAAAGCTGATAAAATTTCCTACAAAATAGTTATTTGCATTTTTTATGTAGAACTAACCATAAGCGAGATATAAGTTTGAAAATAATTAATATTTAAAAAAAGTGCTTTAACAGAAAATGTTTTGTGATTTAAAATACACTTAATTTAATGGGTTCAGTACTTTATTAGAAGAAAAAGGAGGTGACATAAAAGTCACCAAAGCCTTCAGAGTTGTTTTTAGTACTAAATTTGCTTATATGCAAGCCCTTAATTAAGGTAACAGTTTTTTGGTTTCTTGCTTATATCTCGAAAACAGTTACTCCTATCAATTTTTATCTTTTCACTAAAATTAAAGCTGATAAAATTTCCTACAAAATAGTTATTTGCATTTTTCATGTAGGACTAACCATAAGCGAGATATAAGTTTGAAAATAATTAATATTTAAAAAAAAATGTGCTTTAACAGAAAATGTCTTGTGATTTAAAATACACTTAATTTATTATGTCCAATACTTTATTAGAAGAAAAAGGAGGTGACAGAAAGGTCACTGAAGTCTTCAGAGTCAATTTTAAATGCTGCATTTTCGTCTTTGTCTCAAACATTGAAAACTGAATTACATTTTTGTTCAGTAACAGTTAAAGTTTTCTTATTGGTTTTTTGCTTATATCTCGAAAACAGTTACTCCTATCAATTTTTATCTTTCTTTCAAAATTAAAGCTGATAAAATTTTCTACAAAATAGTTATTCGCATTTTTTTTGTAGGACCAACCATAAGCGAGTTATAGAGTTGGATATAAATAATCTTTAACAAAAATTTGCTTTAAAATAAAATGTTTGAAAAACCGAAATTAAACTAAATTAATTAAGACTAACAATTTAGTAGAGGAAAAAGGAGAAGACATAAAAGTCACCAAAGTCTTGAGAGTCGTTTTTAGTCGTCATATTAATAACAATAACATTAATAATAATAATACTAATATTACTAAATTTGCTTATATGCAAGCGCTTAATTAAGGTAACAGTTTCATGCTTATATCTCGAAAACAGTAACTCCTATCAATTTTTATCTTTTTACTAAAATTTAAGCTGATAAAATTTCCTACAAATTTGCATTTTTCATGTAGGACTAACCATAAGCGAGATATAAGTTTGAAAATAATTAATATTTAAAAAAAAAGTGCTTTAACAGAAAATGTCTTGTGATTTAAAATACACTTAATTTATTGGGTCCAATACTTTATTAGAAGAAAAAGGAGGTGACATAAAAGTCACTGAAGTCTTCAGAGTCGTTTTTAAATGCTGCATTTTCGTCTTCGCCTCAAACATTGAAAACTGAATTACATTTTTGTTCAGTAACAGTTACAGTTTTCTTATTGGTTTTTTGCTTATATCTCGAAATCAGTTACTCCTATCAAATTTTATCTTTTTTCCAAAATTAAAGCTGATAAAATTTCCAACAAAATAGTTATTTACATTTTTCTTGTAGGACCAAGCATAAACGAGTTATGGAGTTGGATATAAATAATATTTAACAAAAATTTGCTTTAAAATAAAATGTTTGAAAATCCGAAATTAAACTAAATTAATTAAGACTAACACATTAGTAGAAGAAAAAGGAGAAGACATAAAAGTCACCAAAGTCTTGAGAGTCGTTTTTAGTCGTTATATTAATAACAATAACATTAATAATAATAATACTAATATTACTAAATTTGCTTATATGCAAGCGCTTAATTAAGGCAACAGTTTCTTGCTTATATCTCGAAAACAGTTACTCCTATCAATTTTTATCTTTTTACAAAAATTAAGGCTGATAAAATTTCCTACAAAATAGTTGTTTGCATTTTTTATGTAGGACTAACCATAAGCGGGATATAAGTTTGAAAATAATTAATATTTAAAAAAAAAGTGCTTTGACAGAAAATGTCTTGTGATTTAAAATACACTTAATTTAATGGGTCCAATACTTTATTAGAAGAAAAAGGAGGAGACATAAAAGTCACTGAAGTCTTCCGAGTCGATTTTAAATGCTGCATTTTCGTCTTTGTCTCAAACATTGAAAACTGAATTACATTTTTGTTCAGTAACAGTTACAGTTTTCTTATTGGTTTTTTGCTTATATCTCGAAAACAGTTACTCCTATCAATTTTTATCTTTCTTTCAAAATTAAAGCTGATAAAATTTTCTACAAAATAGTTATTCGCATTTTTTTTGTAGAACCAACCATATGCGAGTTATAGAGTTGGATATAAATTACCTTTAACAAAAATTTGCTTTAAAATAAAATGTTTGAAAATCCGAAATTAAACTAAATTAATTAAGACTAACACTTTAGTAGAGGAAAAAGGAGAAGACATAAAAGTCACCAAAGTCTTGAGAGTCGTTTTTAGTCGTCATATTAATAACAATAACATTAATAATAATAATACTAATATTACTAAATTTGCTTATATGCAAGCGCTTAATTAAGGTAACAGTTTCTTGCTTATATCTCGAAAACAGTTACTCCTATCAATTTTTATCTTTTTACTAAAATTTAAGCTGATAAAATTTTCTACAAAATAGTTATTTGCATTTTTTATGTAGAACTAACCATAAGCGAGATATAAGTTTGAAAATAATTATTATTTTAAAAAAAAGTGCTTTAACAGAAAATGTCTTGTGATTCAAAATACACTTAATTTATTGGGTCCAATACTTAATTAGAAAAAAAACTAGGTGACATAAAAGTCACTGAAGTCTTCAGAGTCGTTTTTAAATGCTGCATTTTCGTCTTCGTCTCAAACATTGAAAACTGAATTACATTTTTGTTCAGTAACTGTAACAGTTTTCACTTTGGTTTTTTGCTTATATCTCGAAAACAATTACTCCTATCAATTTTTATCGTTCTTTCAAAATTAAAGCTGATAAAATTTCCTACAAAATAGTTATTTGCATTTCTTTTGTAAGACCAACCATAAGCGAGTTATAGAGTTGGATATAAATAATCTTTAACAAAAATTTGCTTTAAAATAAAATGTTTGAAAAACCGAAATTAAACTAAATTAATTGAGTCTAACACTTTAGTATAAGAAAAAGGAGAAGACATTAAAGTCACCAAAATCTTCAGAGTCGTTTTTAGTCGTCATATTAATAACAATAACATTAATAATAATAATACTAATAGTACTAAATTTGCTTATATGCAAGCGCTTTATTAAGGTAACAGTTTTTTGGTTTCTTGCTTATATCTCGAAAACAGTTATTCCTATCAATTTTTATCTTTTTACTAAACTAAAGCTGATAAAATTTCCTACAAAATAGTTATTTGCATTTTTCTTGTAGGACCAAGCATAAGCGAGTTATAGAGATGGATATAAATAATATTTAACAAAAATTTGCTTTAAAATAAAATGTTTGAAATACTGAAATTAAACTAAATTAATTGTGTCTAACACTTTAGTAGAGGAAAAAGGAGAAGACATAAAAGTCACTAAAGGTTTCAAAGTTGTCTTTAATCGTCATATTAATAACAATAACATTAATAATAATAATACTAATAGTACTAAATTTGCTTATATGCAAACGCTTAATTAAGGTAACAGTTTTTTGGTTTCTTGCTAATATCTCGAAAACAGTTACTCCTATCAATTTTTATCTTTTTACTAAAATTAAAGCTGATAAAATTTTCTACAAAATAGTTATTTGCATTTTTTCATGTAGGACTAACCATAAGCGAGATATAAGTTTGAAAATAATTAATATTTAAAGAAAAAGTGCTTTAACAGAAAATGTCTTGTGATTTAAAATACACTTAATTTAATGGGTCCAATACTTTATTAGAAGAAAAAGGAGGTGACATAAAAGTCACCAAAGTCTTCAGAGTTGTTTTTAGTACTAAATTTGCTTATATGCAAGCCCTTAATTAAGGTAACAGTTTTTTGGTTTCTTGCTTATATCTCGAAAACAGTTACTCCTATCAATTTTTATCTTTTTACTAAAATTAAAGCTGATAAAATGTCCTTCAAAATAGTTATTTGCATTTTTCATGTAGGACTAACCATAAGCGTGATGTAAATTTGAAAATAATTAATATTAAAAAATAAGTGCTTTAACAGAAAATGTCTTGTGATTTAAAATACACTTAATTTAATGGGTCCAATACTTTATTAGAAGAAAAAGGAGGTGACATAAAAGTCACTGAAGTCTTCAGAGTCGATTTTACATGCTGCATTTTTGTCTTTGTCTCAAACATTGAAAACTGAATTATATTTTTGTTCAGTAACAGTTACAGTTTTCTTATTGGTTTTTGCTTATATCTCGAAAACAGTTACTCCTATCAATTTTTATCTTTCTTTCAAAATTAAAGCTGATAAAATTTCCTACAAAATAGTTATTTGCATTTTTCTTGTAGGACCAACTATAAGCGAGTTATAGAGTTGGATATAAATTACCTTTAACAAAAATTTGCTTTAAAATAAAATGTTTGAAAATCCGAAATTAAACTAAATTAATTAAGACTAACACTTTAGTAGAGGAAAAAGGAAAAGACATAAAAGTCACCAAAGTCTTGAGAGTTGTTTTTAGTCGTCATATTAATAACAATAACATTAATAATAATAATACTAATATTACTAAATTTGCTTATATGCAAGCTCTTAATTAAGGTAACAGTTTCTTGCTTATATCTCGAAAACAGTTACTCCTATCAATTTTTATCTTTTTACTAAAATTTAAGCTGATAAAATTTCCTACAAAATAGTTATTTGCATTTTTTATGTAGAACTAACCATAAGCGAGATATAAGTTTGAAAATAATTATTATTTTAAAAAAAAGTGCTTTAACAGAAAATGTCTTGTGATTCAAAATACACTTAATTTATTGGGTCCAATACTTTATTAGAAAAAAAACTAGGTGACATAAAAGTCACTGAAGTCTTCAGAGTCGTTTTTAAATGCTGCATTTTCGTCTTCGTCTCAAACATTGAAAACTGAATTACATTTTTGTTCAGTAACTGTAACAGTTTTCACTTTGGTTTTTTGCTTATATCTCGAAAACAATTACTCCTATCAATTTTTATCGTTCTTTCAAAATTAAAGCTGATAAAATTTCCTACAAAATAGTTATTTGCATTTCTTTTGTAAGACCAACCATAAGCGAGTTATAGAGTTGGATATAAATAATCTTTAACAAAAATTTGCTTTAAAATAAAATGTTTGAAAAACCGAAATTAAACTAAATTAATTGAGTCTAACACTTTAGTATAAGAAAAAGGAGAAGACATTAAAGTCACCAAAATCTTCAGAGCCGTTTTTAGTCGTCATATTAATAACAATAACATTAATAATAATAATACTAATAGTACTAAATTTGCTTATATGCAAGCGCTTTATTAAGGTAACAGTTTTTTGGTTTCTTGCTTATATCTCGAAAACAGTTATTCCTATCAATTTTTATCTTTTTACTAAACTAAAGCTGATAAAATTTCCTACAAAATAGTTATTTGCATTTTTCTTGTAGGACCAAGCATAAGCGAGTTATAGAGATGGATATAAATAATATTTAACAAAAATTTGCTTTAAAATAAAATGTTTGAAATACTGAAATTAAACTAAATTAATTGTGTCTAACACTTTAGTAGAGGAAAAAGGAGAAGACATAAAAGTCACTAAAGGTTTCAAAGTTGTCTTTAATCGTCATATTAATAACAATAACATTAATAATAATAATACTAATAGTACTAAATTTGCTTATATGCAAACGCTTAATTAAGGTAACAGTTTTTTGGTTTCTTGCTAATATCTCGAAAACAGTTACTCCTATCAATTTTTATCTTTTTACTAAAATTAAAGCTGATAAAATTTTCTACAAAATAGTTATTTGCATTTTTCATGTAGGACTAACCATAAGCGAGATATAAGTTTGAAAATAATTAATATTTAAAGAAAAAGTGCTTTAACAGAAAATGTCTTGTGATTTAAAATACACTTAATTTAATGGGTCCAATACTTTATTAGAAGAAAAAGGAGGTGACATAAAAGTCACCAAAGTCTTCAGAGTTGTTTTTAGTACTAAATTTGCTTATATACAAGCCCTTAATTAAGGTAACAGTTTTTTGGTTTCTTGCTTATATCTCGAAAACAGTTACTCCAATCAATTTTTATCTTTTTACTAAAATTAAAGCTGATAAAATGTCCTTCAAAATAGTTATTTGCATTTTTCATGTAGGACTAACCATAAGCGTGATGTAAATTTGAAAATAATTAATATTAAAAAATAAGTGCTTTAACAGAAAATGTCTTGTGATTTAAAATACACTTAATTTAATGGGTCCAATACTTTATTAGAAGAAAAAGGAGGTGACATAAAAGTCACTGAAGTCTTCAGAGTCGATTTTACATGCTGCATTTTTGTCTTTGTCTCAAACATTGAAAACTGAATTATATTTTTGTTCAGTAACAGTTACAGTTTTCTTATTGGTTTTTGCTTATATCTCAAAAACAGTTACTCCTATCAATTTTTATCTTTCTTTTAAAATTAAAGCTGATAAAGCTTCCAACAAAATAGTTATTTGCATTTTTCTTGTAGGACCAAGCATAAGCGAGTTATAGAGATGGATATAAATAATATTTAACAAAAATTTGCTTTATAATAAAATGTTTGAAATACTGAAATTAAACTAAATTAATTATGTCTAACACTTTAGTAGAGGAAAAAGAAGAAGACATAAAAGTCACTAAAGGTTTCAAAGTCGTCTTTAATCGTCATATTAATAACAACAACATTAATAATAATAATACTAATAGTACTAAATTTGCTTATACGCAAACGCTTAATTAAGTTAACAGTTTTTTGGTTTCTTGCTTATATCTCGAAAACAGTTACTACTATCAATTTTTATCTTTTTACTAAAATTAAAGCTGATAAAATTTCCTACAAAATAGTAATTTGCATTTTTCATGTAGGACTAACCATAAGCGAGATATAAGTTTGAAAATAACTAATATTTAAAAAAAAGTGCATTAACAGAAAATGTTTTGTGATTTAAAATACACTTAATTTATTGGGTCCAATACTTTATTAGAAGAAAAAGGAGGTGACATAAAAGTCACTGAAGTCTTCAGAGTCGATTTTAAATGCTGCATTTTCGTCTTCGTCTCAAACATTGAAAACTGAATTACATTTTTGTTCAGTAACAGTTACAGTTTTCTTATTGGTTTTTTGCTTATATCTCGAAAACTGTTACTCCTATCAATTTTTATTTTTATTTCAAAATTAAAGCTGATAAAATTTACTACAAAATCGTTATTTGCATTTTTCATGTAGGACCAACCATAAGCGAGTTATAGAGTTGGATATAAATAATCTTTAACAAAAATTTGCTTTAAAATAAAATGTTTGAAAAACTGAAATTAAACTAATTTAATTGGGTCTAACACTTTAGTAGAGGAAAAAGAAAAAGACATAAAAGTCACTAAAGGTTTCAGAGTCGTCTTTAGTCGTCATATTAATAACAATAACATTAATGATAATAATACTAATAGTACTAAATTTGCTTATATGCAAACGCTTAATTAAGGTAACAGTGTTTTGGTTTCTTGCTTATATCTCGAAAACAGTTACTCCTATCAATTTTTATCTTTTACTAAAATTAAAGCTGATAAAATTTCCTACAAAATAGTAATTTGCATTTTTCATGTAGGACTAACCATAAGCGAGATATAAGTTTGAAAATAACTAATATTTAAAAAAAAGTGCTTTAACAGAAAATGTCTTGTGATTTAAAATACCCTTAATTTATTGGGTCCAATACTTTATTAGAAGAAAAAGGAGGTGACATAAAAGTCACTGAAGTCTTCAGAGTCGATTTTAAATGCTGCATTTTCGTCTTCGTCTCAAACATTGAAAACTGAATTACATTTTTGTTCAGTAACAGTTACATTTTTCTTATTGGTTTTTTGCTTATATCTTGAAAACTATTACTCCTATCAATTTTTATCTTTCTTTCAAAATTAAAGCTGATAAAATTTCCTACAAAATCGTTATTAGCATTTTTCTTGTAGGACCAACCATAAGCGAGTTATAGAGTTGGATATAAATAATATTTAACAAAAATTTGCTTTAAAATAAAATGTTTGAAAAACTGAAATTAAACTAGTTTAATTGTGTCTACCACTTTAGTAGAGGAAAAAGAAAAAGACACAAAAGTCACTAAAGGTTTCAGAGTCGTCTTTAGTCGTCATATTAATAACAATAACATTAATAATAATAATATTAATAGTTCTAAATTTGCTTATATGCAAACGCTTAATTAAGGTAACAGTGTTTTGGTTTCTTGCTTATATCTCGAAAACAGTTACTCCTATCAATTTTTATCTTATACTAAAATTAAAGCTGATAAAATTTTCTACAAAATAGTTATTTGCATTTTTCTTGTAGGACCAAGCATAAGCGAGTTATAGAGATGGATATAAATAATATTTAACAAAAATTTGCTTTAAAATAAAATGTTTGAAAAACTGAAATTAAACTAATTTAATTGTGTCTAACACTTTAGTAGAGGAAAAAGAAGAAGACATAAAAGTCACTAAAGGTTTCAAAGTTGTCTTTAATCGTCATATTAATAACAATAACATTAATAATAATAATACTAATAGTACTAAATTTGCTTATATGCAAACGCTTAATTAAGGTAACAATGTTTTGGTTTCTTGCTCATATCTCGAAAACAGTTACTCCTATCAATTTTTATCTTTTTACTAAAATTCAAGCTGATAAAATTTCCTACAAAATAATTATTTGCATTTTTTATGTAGGACTAACCATAAGCGAGATATAAGATTGAAAATAATTAATATTTAAAAAAGAAGTGCTTTAACAGAAAATGTCTTGTGATTCAAAATACACTTAATTTATTAGGTCCAATACTTTATTAGAAAAAAAGGGGGTGACATATAAGTCACTGAAGTCTTCAGAGTCGATTTTAAATGCTGCATTTTCGTCTTCGTCTCAAACATTGAAAACTGAATTATATTTTTGTTCTGAAACGGTAACAGTTTTTACTTTGGTTTTTTGCTTATATCTCGAAAACAGTTACTCCTGTCAATTTTTATCTTTCTTTCAAAATTAAAGCTGATAACATTTCCTACAAAATAGTTATTTGCATTTTTCTTGTAGGACCAACCATAAGCGAGTTATAAAGTTGGATATAAATAATATTTAACAAAAACTTGCTTAAAAATAAAATGTTTGAAATACTGAAATTAAACTAAATTAATTGTGTCTAACACTTTAGTAGAGAAAAAAGAAAAAGACATAAAAGTCACCAAAGTCTTCAGAATCGTTTTTAGTCGTCATATTAATAACAATAATATTAATAATAATAACACTAATAGTACTAAATCTGCTTATATGCAAGCGCTTTATTAAGGTAACAGTTTTTTGGTTTCTTGCTTATATCTCGAAAACAGTTACTCCTATGAATTTTTGTCTGTCTTTCAAAATCAAAGCTGATAAAATATTCTACAAAATAGTTATTTGCATTTTTCTTGTAGGACCAACCATAAGCGAGTTATAGAGTTGGATATAAATAATATTTAACAAAAATTTGCTTTAAAATAAAATGTTTGAAAAACTGATATTAAACTAATTTTACTGTGTCTAACACTTTAGTAGAGAAAAAACGAAAAGACATAAAAGTTACTAAAGGTTTCAGAGTTGTCTTTAGTTGTCATATTAATAACAATAACATTAATAATAATAATACTAATAGTTCTAAATTTGCTTATATGCAAACGCTTAATTAAGGTAACAGTGTTTTGGTTTCTTGCTTATATCTCGAAAACAGTTACTCCTATCAATTTTTATCTTTTTACTAAAATTCAAGCCGATAAAATTTCCTACAAAATAGTTATTTGCATTTTTCATGTAGGACTAACCATAAGCGAGATATATGATTGAAAATAATTAATATTTAAAAAAAAAGTGCTTTAACAGAAAATATCTTGTGATTTAAAATACACTTAATTTATTGGGTCCAATACTTTATTAGAAGAAAAAGGAAGTGACATAAAAGTCACTGAAGTCTTCAGAGTCGTTTTTAAATGCTGCAGTTTCGTCTTCGTCTCAAACATTGAAAACCGAATTACATTTTTGTTCAGTAACAGTCACAGTTTTCTTATTGGTTTTTTGCTTATATCTCGAAAACAGTTACTCCTATCAATTTTTATCTTTCTTTCAAAATTAAAGCTGATAAAATTTCCTACAAAATAGTTATTTGCATTTTTCTTGTACGACCAACCATAAGCGAGTTATAGAGTTGGTTATAAATAATATTTAACAAAAATTTGCTTTAAAATAAAATGTTTGAAAAACTGAAATTAAACTAATTTAATTGTGTCTAACACTTTAGTAGAGGAAAAAGAAGAAGACATAAAAGTCACTAAAGGTTTCAAAGTTGTTTTTAATCGTCATATTAATAACAATAACATTAATAATAATAATACTAATAGTACTAAATTTGCTAATATGCAAACGCTTAATTAAGGTAACAGTGTTTTGGTTTCTTGCTCATATCTCGAAAACAGTTACTCCTATCAACTTTTATCTTTTTACTAAAATTCAAGCTGATAAAATTTCCTACAAAATAATTATTTGCATTTTTTATGTAGGACTAACCATAAGCGAGATATAAGATTGAAAATAATTAATATTTAAAAAAGAAGTGCTTTAACAGAAAATGTCTTGTGATTTAAAATACACTTAATTTATTAGGTCCAATACTTTATTAGAAAAAAAGGGGGTGACATATAAGTCACTGAAGTCTTCAGAGTCGATTTTAAATGCTGCATTTTCGTCTTCGTCTCAAACATTGAAAACTGAATTACATTTTTGTTCTGAAACGGTAACAGTTTTTACATTGGTTTTTTGCTTATATTTCGAAAACAGTTACTCCTATCAATTTTTATCTTTCTTTCAAAATTAAAGCTGATAACATTTCCTACAAAATAGTTATTTGCATTTTTCTTGTAGGACCAACCATAAGCGAGTTATAAAGTTGGATATAAATAATATTTAACAAAAACTTGCTTAAAAATAAAATGTTTGAAATACTGAAATTAAACTAAATTAATTGTGTCTAACACTTTAGTTGAGAAAAAAGAAAAAGACATAAAAGTCACCAAAGTCTTCAAAATCGTTTTTAGTCGTCATATTAATAACAATAACATTAACAATAATAATACTAATAGTACTAAATCTGCTTATATGCAAGCGCTTTACTAAGGTAACAGTTTTTTGGTTTCTTGCTTATATCTCGAAAACAGTTACTCCTATGAATTTTTGTTTTTTTTTCAAAATTAAAGCTGATAAAATTTCCTACAAAATAGTTATTTGCATTTTTCTTGTAGGACCAACCATAAGCGAGTTATAGAGTTGGATATAAATAATTTTTAACAAAAATTTGCTTTAAAATAAAATGTTTGAAAAACTGAAATTTAACTAATTTAATTGTGTCTAACACTTTAGTAGAGGAAAAAGGAAAAGACATAAAAGTCACTAAAGGTTTCAGAGTTGTCTTTAGTTGTCATATTAATAACAATAACATTAATAATAATAATACTAATAGTACTAAATTTGCTTATATGCAAACGCTTAATTAAGGTAACAGTGTTTTGGTTTCTTGCTTATATCTCGAAAACAGTTACTCCTATCAATTTTTATCTTTTTACTAAAATTCAAGCTGATAAAATTTCCTATAAAATAGTTATTTGCATTTTTCATGTAGGACTAACCATAAGCGAGATATATGATTGAAAATAATTAATATTTAAAAAAAAAGTGCTTTAACAGAAAATGTCTTGTGATTTAAAATACACTTAATTTATTGGGTCCAATACTTTATTAGAAGAAAAAGGAAGTGACATAAAAGTCACTGAAGTCTTCAGAGTCGTTTTTAAATGCTGCAGTTTCGACTTCGTCTCAAACATTGAAAACTGAATTACATTTTTGTTCAGTAACAGTCACAGTTTTCTTATTGGTTTTTTGCTTATATCTCGAAAACAGTTACTCCTATCAATTTTTATCTTTCTGTCAAAATTGAAGCTGATAAAATTTCCTACAAAATAAATATTTGCATTTTTCTTATAGGACCAACCATAAGCGAGTTATAGAGTTGGATATAAATAATATTTAACAAAAATTTGCTTTAAAATAAAATGTTTGAAAAACTGAAATTAAACTAATTTAATTGTGTCTAACACTTTAGTAGAGGAAAAAGAAGAAGACATAAAAGTCACTAAAGGTTTCAAAGTTGTCTTTAATCGTCATATTAATAACAATAACATTAATAATAATAATACTAATAGTACTAAATTTGCTTATATGCAAACGCTTAATTAAGGTAACAGTGTTTTGGTTTCTTGCTCATATCTCGAAAACAGTTACTCCTATCAATTTTTATCTTTCTTTAAAAATTAAAGCTGATAACATTTCCTACAAAATAGTTATTTGCATTTTTCTTGTGGGACCAACCATAAGCGAGTTATAAAGTTGGATATAAATAATATTTAACAAAAACTTGCTTAAAAATAAAATGTTTGAAATACTGAAATTAAACTAAATTAATTGTGTCTAACACTTTAATAGAGAGAAAAGAAAAAGACATAAAAGTCACCAAAGTCTTCAGAATCGTTTTTAGTCTTCATATTAATAACAATAACATTAATAATAATATTACTAATAGTACTAAATCTGCTTATATGCAAGCGCTTTATTAAGGTAACAGTTTTTTGGTTTCTTGCTTATATCTCGAAAACAGTTACTCCTATAAATTTTTGTCTTTTTTTCAAAATTAAAGCTGATAAAATTTCCTACAAAATAGTTATTTGCATTTTTCTTGTAGGACCAACCATAAGCGAGTTATAGAGTTGGATATAAATACTTTTTAACAAAAATTTGCTTTAAAATAAAATGTTTGAAAAACTGAAATTAAACTAATTTAATTGTGTCTAACACTTTAGTAGAGGAAAAAGGAAAAGACATAAAAGTCACTAAAGGTTTCAGAGTTGTCTTTAGTTGTCATATTAATAACAATAACATTAATAATAATAATACTAATAGTACTAAATTTGCTTATATGCAAACGCTTAATTAAGGTAACAGAGTTTTGGTTTCTTGCTTATATCTCGAAAACAGTTACTCCTATCAATTTTTATCTTTTTACTAAAATTCAAGCTGATAAAATTTCCTATAAAATAGTTATTTGCATTTTTCATGTAGGGCTAACCATAAGCGAGATATATGATTGAAAATAATTAATATTTAAAAAAAAAGTGCTTTAACAGAAAATGTCTTGTGATTTAAAATACACTTAATTTATTGGGTCCAATACTTTATTAGAAGAAAAAGGAAGTGACATAAAAGTCACTGAAGTCTTCAGAGTCGTTTTTAAATGCTGCAGTTTCGTCTTCGTCTCAAACATTGAAAACTGAATTACATTTTTGTTCAGTAACAGTCACAGTTTTCTTATTGGTTTTTTGCTTATATCTCGAAAACAGTTACTCCTATCAATTTTTATTTTTTTGTCAAAATTAAAGCTGATAAAATTTCCTACAAAATATTTATTTACATTTTTCTTGTAGGACCAACCATAAGCGAGTTATAGAGTTGGATATAAATAATATTTAACAAAAATTTGCTTTAAAATAAAATGTTTGAAAAACTGAAATTAAACTAATTTAATTGTGTCTAACACTTTAGTAGAGGAAAAAGAAGAAGACATAAAAGTCACTAAAGGTTTCAAAGTTGTCTTTAATCGTCATATTAATAACAATAACATTAATAATAATAATACTAATAGTACTAAATTTGCTTATATGCAAACGCTTAATTAAGGTAACAGTGTTTTGGTTTCTTGCTCATATCTCGAAAACAGTTACTCCTATCAACTTTTATCTTTTTACTAAAATTCAAGCTGATAAAATTTCCTACAAAATAATTATTTGCATTTTTTATGTAGGACTAACCATAAGCGAGATATAAGATTGAAAATAATTAATATTTAAAAAAGAAGTGCTTTAACAAAAAATGTCTTGTGATTTAAAATACACTTAATTTATTAGGTCCAATACTTTATTAGAAAAAAAAGGGAGTGACATATAAGTCACTGAAGTCTTCAGAGTCGTTTTTAAATGCTGCAGTTTCGTCTTCGTCTCAAACATTGAAAACTGAATTACATTTTTGTTCAGTAACAGTCACAGTTTTCTTATTGGTTTTTTGCTTATATCTCGAAAACAGTTACTCCTATCAATTTTTATCTTTCTGTCAAAATTAAAGCTGATAAAATTTCCTACAAAATATTTATTTGCATTTTTCTTGTAGGACCAACCATAAGCGAGTTATAGAGTTGGATATAAATAATATTTAACAAAAATTTGCTTTAAAATAAAATGTTTGAAAAACTGAAATTAAACTAATTTAATTGTGTCTAACACTTTAGTAGAGGAAAAAGAAGAAGACATAAAAGTCACTAAAGGTTTCAAAGTTGTCTTTAATCGTCATATTAATAACAATAACATTAATAATAATAATACTAATAGTACTAAATTTGCTTATATGCAAACGCTTAATTAAGGTAACAGTGTTTTGGTTTCTTGCTCATATCTCGAAAACAGTTACTCCTATCAACTTTTATCTTTTTACTAAAATTCAAGCTGATAAAATTTCCTACAAAATAATTATTTGCATTTTTTATGTAGGACTAACCATAAGCGATAGTACTAAATCTGCTTATATGCAAGCGCTTTATTAAGGTAACAGTTTTTTGGTTTCTTGCTTATATCTCGAAAACAGTTACTCCTATGAATTTTTGTCTTTCTTTCAAAATTAAAGCTGATAAAATATTCTACAAAATAGTTATTTGCATTTTTCTTGTAGGACCAACCATAAGCGAGTTATAGAGTTGGATATAAATAATATTTAACAAAAATTTGCTTTAAAATAAAATGTTTGAAAAACGGAAATTAAACTAATTTTACTGTGTCTAACACTTTAGTAGAGAAAAAAGAAAAAGACATAAAAGTCACTAAAGGTTTCAGAGTTGTCTTTAGTTGTCATATTAATAACAATAACATTAATAATAATAATACTAATAGTACTAAATTTGCTTATATGCAAACGCTTAATTAAGGTAACAGTGTTTTGGTTTCTTGCTTATATCTCGAAAACAGTTACTCCTATCAATTTTTATCTTTTTACTAAAATTCAAGCTGATAAAATTTCCTACAAAATAGTTATTTGCATTTTTCATGCAGGACTAACCATAAGCGAGATATATGATTGAAAATAATTAATATTTAAAAAAGAAGTGCTTTAACAGAAAATGTCTTGTGATTTAAAATACACTTAATTTATTGGGTCCAATACTTTATTTGAAGAAAAAGGAAGTGACATAAAAGTCACTGAAGTCTTCAGAGTCGTTTTTAAATGCTGCAGTTTCGTCTTCGTCTCAAACATTGAAAACTGAATTACATTTTTGTTCAGTAACAGTCACAGTTTTCTTATTGGTTTTTTGCTTATATCTCGAAAACAGTTACTCCTATCAATTTTTATCTTTCTGTCAAAATTAAAGCTGATAAAATTTCCTACAAAATAGTTATTTGCATTTTTCTTGTAGGTCCAACCATAAGCGAGTTATAGAGTTGGATATAAATAATATTTAACAAAAATTTGCTTTAAAATAAAATGTTTGAAAAACTGAAATTAAACTAATTTAATTGTGTCTAACACTTTAGTAGAGAAAAAAGAAAAAGACATAAAAGCCACCAAAGTCTTCAGAATCGTTTTTAGTCGTCATATTAATAACAATAACATTAATAATAATAATACTAATAGTACTAAATCTGCTTATATGCAAACGCTTAATTAAGGTAACAGTGTTTTGGTTTCTTGCTCATATCTCGAAAACAGTTACTCCTATCAATTTTTATCTTTTTACTAAAATTCAAGCTGATAAAATTTCCTACAAAATAGTAATTTGCATTTTTTATGTAGGACTAACCATAAGCGAGATATAAGATTGAAAATAATTAATATTTAAAAAAGAAGTGCTTTAACAGAAAATGTCTTGTGATTTAAAATATACTTAATTTATTAGGTCCAATACTTTATTAAAAAAAAAAGGGGGTGACATATAAGTCACTGAAGTCTTCAGAGTCAATTTTAAATGCTGCATTTTCGTCTTCGTCTCAAACATTGAAAACTGAATTACATTTTTGTTCTGAAACGGTAACAGTTTTTACTTTGGTTTTTTGCTTATATCTCGAAAACAGTTACTCCTATCAATTTTTATCTTTCTTTCAAAATTAAAGCTGATAACATTTCCTACAAAATAGTTATTTGCATTTTTCTTGTAAGACCAACCATAAGCGAGTTATAAAGTTGGATATAAATAATATTTAACAAAAACTTGCTTAAAAATAAAATGTTTGAAATACTGAAATTAAACTAAATTAATTGTGTCTAACACTTTAGTAGAGAAAAAAGAAAAAGACATAAAAGTCACCAAAGTCTTCAGAATCGTTTTTAGTCGTCATATTAATAACAATAACATTAATAATAATAATACTAATAGTACTAAATCTGCTTATATGCAAGCGCTTTATTAAGGTAACAGTTTTTTGGTTTCTTGCTTATATCTCGAAAACAGTTGCTCCTATGAATTTTTGTCTTTTTTTCAAAATTAAAGCTGATAAAATATTCTACAAAATAGTTTTTTGCATTTTTCTTGTAGGACCAACCATAAGCGAGTTATAGAGTTGGATATAAATAATATTTAACAAAAATTTGCTTTAAAATAAAATGTTTAAAAAACGGAAATTAAACTAATTTTACTGTGTCTAACACTTTAGTAGAGAAAAAAGAAAAAGACATAAAAGTCACTAAAGGTTTCAGAGTTGTCTTTAGTTGTCATATTAATAACAATAACATTAATAATAATAATACTAATAGTACTAAATTTGCTTATATGCAAACGCTTAATTAAGGTAACAGTGTTTTGGTTTCTTGCTTATATCTCGAAAACAGTTACTCCTATCAATTTTTATCTTTTTACTAAAATTCAAGCTGATAAAATTTCATACAAAATAGTTATTTGCATTTTTCATGTAGGACTAACCATAAGCGAGATATATGATTGAAAATAATTAATATTTAAAAAAAAAGTGCTTTAACAGAAAATGTCTTGTGATTTAAAATACACTTAATTTATTGGGTCCAATACTTTATTAGAAGAAAAAGGAAGTGACATAAAAGTCACTGAAGTCTTCAGAGTCGTTTTTAAATGCTGCAGTTTCGTCTTCGTCTCAAACATTGAAAACTGAATTACATTTTTGTTCAGTAACAGTCACAGTTATCTTATTGGTTTTTTGCTTATATCTCGAAAACAGTTACTCCTATCAATTTTTATCTTTTTTTCAAAATTAAAGCTGATAAAATTTCCTACAAAATAGTTGTTTGCATTTTTCTTGTAGGACCAACCATAAGCGAGTTATAGAGTTGGATATAAATAATATTTAACAAAAATTTGCTTTAAAATAAAATGTTTGAAAAACTGAAATTAAACTAATTTAATTGTGTCTAACACTTTAGTAGAGGAAAAAGAAGAAGACATAAAAGTCACTAAAGGTTTCAAAGTTGTCTTTAATCGTCATATTAATAACAATAACATTAATAATAATAATACTAATAGTACTAAATTTGCTTATATGCAAACGCTTAATTAAGGTAACAGTGTTTTGGTTTCTTGCTCATATCTCGAAAACAGTTACTCCTATCAATTTTTATCTTTTTACTAAAATTCAAGCTGATAAAATTTCCTACAAAATAGTTATTTGCATTTTTTATGTAGGACTAACCATAAGCGAGATATAAGATTGAAAATAATTAATATTTAAAAAAGAAGTGCTTTAACAGAAAATGTCTTGTAATTTAAAATACACTTAATTTATTAGGTCCAATACTTTATTAAAAAAAAAAGGGGTGACATATAAGTCACTGAAGTCTTCAGGGTCGATTTTAAATGCTGCATTTTCGTCATCGTCTCAAACATTGAAAACTGAATTACATTTTTGTTCTTAAACGGTAACAGTTTTTACTTTGGTTTTTTGCTTATATCTCGAAAACAGTTACTCCTATCAATTTTTATCTTTCTTTCAAAATTAAAGCTAATAACATTTCCTACAAAATAGTTATTTGCATTTTTCTTGTAGGACCAACCATAAGCGAGTATAGAGTTGGATATAAATAATATTTAACAAAAATTTGCTTTAAAATAAAATGTTTGAAAAACTGAAATTAAACTAAATTAATTGTGTCTAACACTTTAGTAGAGAAAAAAGAAAAAGACATAAAAGTCACCAAAGTCTTCAGAATCGTTTTTAGTCGTCATATTAATAACAATAACATTAATAATAATAATACTAATAGTACTAAATCTGCTTATATGCAAGCGCTTTATTAAGGTAACAGTTTTTTGGTTTCTTGCTTATATCTCGAAAACAGTTACTCCTATGAATTTTTGTCTTTCTTTCAAAATTAAAGCTGATAAAATATTCTACAAAATAGTTATTTGCATTTTTCTTGTAGGACCAACCATAAGCGAGTATAGAGTTGGATATAAATAATATTTAACAAAAATTTGCTTTAAAATAAAATGTTTGAAAAACTGAAATTAAACTAATTTAATTGTGTCTAACACTTTAGTAGAGGAAAAAGAAGAAGACAAGAAAGACAAAAATTCATAGGAGTAACTGTTTTCGAGATATAAGCAAGAAACCAAAAAACTGTTACCTTAATAAAGCGCTTGCATATAAGCAGATTTAGTACTATTAGTATTATTATTATTAATGTTATTGTTATTAATATGACGACTAAAAACGATTTTGAAGACTTTGGTGACTTTTATGTCTTTTTCTTTTTTCTCTACTAAAGTGTTAGACACAATTAATTTAGTTTAATTTCAGTATTTCAAACATTTTATTTTTAAGCAAGTTTTTGTTAAATATTATTTATATCCAACTTTATAACTCGCTTATGGTTGGTCCTACAAGAAAAATGCAAATAACTATTTTGTAGGAAATGTTATCAGCTTTAATTTTGAAAGAAAGATAAAAATTGATAGGAGTAACTGTTTTCGAGATATAAGCAAAAAACCAAAGTAAAAACTGTTACCGTTTCAGAACAAAAATGTAATTCAGTATTCAATGTTTGAGACGAAGACGAAAATGCAGCATTTAAAATCGACTCTGAAGACTTCAGTGACTTATATGTCACTCCCTTTTTTTTCTAATAAAGTATTGGACCTAATAAATTAAGTGTATTTTAAATCACAAGACATTTTTTGTTAAAGCACTTCTTTTTTAAATATTAATTATTTTCAATCTTATATCTCGCTTATGGTTAGTCCTACATAAGAAATGCAAATAATTATTTTGTAGGAAATTTTATCAGCTTGAATTTTAGTAAAAAGATAAAAGTTGATAGGAGTAACTGTTTTCGAGATATGAGCAAGAAACCAAAACACTGTTACCTTAATTAAGCGTTTGCATATAAGCAAATTTAGTACTATTAGTATTATTATTATTAATGTTATTGTTATTAATATGACGATTAAAGACAACTTTGAAACCTTTAGTGACTTTTATGTCTTCTTCTTTTTCCTCTACTAAAGTGTTAGACACAATTAAATTAGTTTAATTTCAGTTTTTCAAACATTTTATTTTAAAGCAAATTTTTGTTAAATATTATTTATATCCAACTCTATAACTCGCTTATGGTTGGTCCTACAAGAAAAATGCAAATAACTATTTTGTAGGAAATTTTATCAGCTTTAATTTTGACAGAAAGATAAAAATTGATAGGAGTAACTGTTTTCGAGATATAAGCAAAAAACCAATAAGAAAACTGTGACTTACTGAACAAAAATGTAATTCAGTTTTCAATGTTTGAGACGAAGACGAAACTGCAGCATTTAAAAACGACTCTGAAGACTTCAGTGACTTTTATGTCACTTCCTTCTTCTTCTAATAAAGTATTGGACCCAATAAATTAAGTGTATTTTAAATCACAAGACATTTTCTGTTAAAGCACTTTTTTTTTAAATATTAATTATTTTCAATCATATATCTCGCTTATGGTTAGCCCTACATGAAAAATGCAAATAACTATTTTATAGGAAATTTTATCAGCTTGAATTTTAGTAAAAAGATAAAAATTGATAGGAGTAACTGTTTTCGAGATATAAGCAAGAAACCAAAACTCTGTTACCTTAATTAAGCGTTTGCATATAAGCAAATTTAGTACTATTAGTATTATTATTATTAATGTTATTGTTATTAATATGACGATTAAAGACAACTTTGAAACCTTTAATGACTTTTATGTCTTCTTCTTTTTCCTCTACTAAAGTGTTAGACACAATTAAATTAGTTTAATTTCAGTTTTTCAAACATTTTATTTTAAAGCAAATTTTTGTTAAATATTATTTATATCCAACTCTATAACTCGCTTATGGTTGGTCGTACAAGAAAAATGCAAATAACTATTTTGTTGGAAATTTTATCAGCTTTAATTTTGAAAGAAAGATAAAATTTGATAGGAGTAACTGTTTTCGAGATATAAGCAAAAAACCAATAAGAAAACTGTGACTGTTACTGAACAAAAATGTAATTCAGTTTTCAATGTTTGAGACGAAGACGAAACTGCAGCATTTAAAAACGACTCTGAAGACTTCAGTGACTTTTATGTCACTTCCTTTTTCTTCTAATAAAGTATTGGACCCAATAAATTAAGTGTATTTTAAATCACAAGACATTTTCTGTTAAAGCACTTTTTTTTAAATATTAATTATTTTCAATCATATATCTCGCTTATGATTAGTCCTACATGAAAAATGCAAATAACTATTTTGTATGAAATTTTATCAGCTTGAATTTTAGTAAAAAGATAAAAATTGATAGGAGTAACTGTTTTCGAGACATAAGCAAGAAACCAAAACACTGTTACCTTAATTAAGCGTTTGCATATAAGCAAATTTAGTACTATTAGTATTATTATTATTAATGTTATTGTTATTAATATGACAACTAAAGACAACTCTGAAACCTTTAGTGACTTTTATGTCTTTTTCTTTTTCCTCTACTAAAGTGTTAGACTCAATTAATTTAGTTTAATTTCGGTTTTTCAAACATTTTATTTTAAAGCAAATTTTTGTTAAATATTATTTATATCCAACTCTATAACTCGCTTATGGTTGGTCCTACAAAAAAATGCAAATAACTATTTTGTAGGAAATTTTATTAGCTTTAATTTTGAAAAAAAGATAAAAATTGATAGGAGTAACTGTTTTCGAGATATAAGCAAGAAACCAAAAAAATGTTACGTTAATTAAGCGTTTGCATATAAGCAAATTTAGTACTATTAGTATTATTATTATTAATGTTATTGTTATTAATATGACGACTAAAGACGACTCTGAAACATTTAGTGACTTTTATGTCTTCTTCTTTTTCCTCTACTAAAGTGTTAGACACAATTAAATTAGTTTAATTTCAGTTTTTCAAACATTTTATTTTAAAGCAAATTTTTGTTAAATATTATTTATATCCAACTTTATAACTCGCTTATGGTTGGTCCTACAAGAAAAATGCAAATAACTATTTTGTAGAATATTTTATCAGCTTTAATTTTGAAAGAAAGACAAAAATTCATAGGAGTAACTGTTTTCGAGATATGAGCAAGAAACCAAAATACTGTTACCTTAATTAAGCGTTTGCATATAAGCAAATTTAGTACTATTAGTATTATTATTATTAATGTTATTGTTATTAATATGACAACTAAAGACAACTCTGAAACCTTTAGTGACTTTTATGTCTTTTTCTTTTTCCTCTACTAAAGTGTTAGACTCAATTAATTTAGTTTAATTTCGGTTTTTCAAACATTTTATTTTAAAGCAAATTTTTGTTAAATATTATTTATATCCAACTCTATAACTCGCTTATGGTTGGTCCTACAAAAAAATGCAAATAACTATTTTGTAGGAAATTTTATTAGCTTTAATTTTGAAAAAAAGATAAAAATTGATAGGAGTAACTGTTTTCGAGATATAAGCAAGAAACCAAAAAACTGTTACCTTAATAAAGCGCTTGCATATAAGCAGATTTAGTACTATTAGTATTATTATTATTAATGTTATTGTTATTAATATGACGACTAAAAACGATTCTGAAGACTTTGGTGACTTTTATGTCTTTTTCTTTTTTCTCTACTAAAGTGTTAGACACAATTAATTTAGTTTAATTTCAGTATTTCAAACATTTTATTTTTAAGCAAGTTTTTGTTAAATATTATTTATATCCAACTTTATAACTCGCTTATGGTTGGTCCCACAAGAAAAATGCAAATAACTATTTTGTAGGAAATGTTATCAGCTTTAATTTTGAAAGAAAGATAAAAATTGATAGGAGTAACTGTTTTCGAGATATGAGCAAGAAACCAAAATACTGTTACCTTAATTAAGCGTTTGCATATAAGCAAATTTAGTACTATTAGTATTATTATTATTAATGTTATTGTTATTAATATGACGATTAAAGACAACTTTGAAACCTTTAGTGACTTTTATGTCTTCTTCTTTTTCCTCTACTAAAGTGTTAGACACAATTAAATTAGTTTAATTTCAGTTTTTCAAACATTTTATTTTAAAGCAAATTTTTGTTAAATATTATTTATATCCAACTCTATAACTCGCTTATGGTTGGTCCTACAAGAAAAATGCAAATATTTATTTTGTGGGAAATTTTATCAGCTTTAATTTTGACAGAAAGATAAAAATTGATAGGAGTAACTGTTTTCGAGATATAAGCAAAAAACCAATAAGAAAACTGTGACTATTACTGAAAAAAAATGTAATTCAGTTTTCAATGTTTGAGACGAAGACGAAACTGCAGCATTTAAAAACGACTCTGAAGACTTCAGTGACTTTTATGTCACTTCCTTTTTCTTCTAATAAAGTATTGGACCCAATAAATTAAGTGTATTTTAAATCACAAGACATTTTCTGTTAAAGCACTTTTTTTTTAAATATTAATTATTTTCAATCATATATCTCGCTTATGGTTAGTCCTACATGAAAAATGCAAAAAACTATTTTATAGGAAATTTTATCAGCTTGAATTTTAGTAAAAAAATAAAAATTGATAGGAGTAACTGTTTTCGAGATATAAGCAAGAAACCAAAACACTGTTACCTTAATTAAGCGTTTGCATATAAGCAAATTTAGTACTATTACTATTATTATTATTAATGTTATTGTTATTAATATGACAACTAAAGACAACTCTGAAACCTTTAGTGACTTTTATGTCTTTTCCTTTTTCCTCTACTAAAGTGTTAGACACAATTAAATTAGTTTAATTTCAGTTTTTCAAACATTTTATTTTAAAGCAAATTTTTGTTAAAAATTATTTATATCCAACTCTATAACTCGCTTATGGTTGGTCCTACAAGAAAAATGCAAATAACTATTTTGTAGGAAATTTTATCAGCTTTAATTTTGAAAAAAAGACAAAAATTCATAGGAGTAACTGTTTTCGAGATATAAGCAAGAAACCAAAAAACTGTTACCTTAATAAAGCGCTTGCATATAAGCAGATTTAGTACTATTAGTATTATTATTATTAATGTTATTGTTATTAATATGACGACTAAAAACGATTTTGAAGACTTTGGTGACTTTTATGTCTTTTTCTTTTTTCTCAACTAAAGTGTTAGATAGACACAATTAATTTAGTTTAATTTCAGTATTTCAAACATTTTATTTTTAAGCAAGTTTTTGTTAAATATTATTTATATCCAACTTTATAACTCGCTTATGGTTGGTCCTACAAGAAAAATGCAAATAACTATTTTGTAGGAAATGTTATCAGCTTTAATTTTGAAAGAAAGTTAAAAATTGATAGGAGTAACTGTTTTCGAGATATAAGCAAAAAACCAATGTAAAAACTGTTACCGTTTCAGAACAAAAATGTAATTCAGTTTTCAATGTTTGAGACGAAGACGAAAATGCAGCATTTAAAATCGACTCTAAAGACTTTAGTGACTTATATGTCACCCCCTTTTTTTCTAATAAAGTATTGGACCTAATAAATTAAGTGTATTTTAAATCACAAGACATTTTCTGTTAAAGCACTTCTTTTTTAAATATTAATTATTTTCAATCTTATATCTCGCTTATGGTTAGTCCTACATAAAAAATGCAAATAATTATTTTGTAGGAAATTTTATCAGCTTGAATTTTAGTAAAAAGATAAAAGTTGATAGGAGTAACTGTTTTCGAGATATGAGCAAGAAACCAAAACACTGTTACCTTAATTAAGCGTTTGCGTATTAGCAAATTTAGTACTATTAGTATTATTATTATTAATGTTATTGTTATTAATATGACGATTAAAGACAACTTTGAAACCTTTAATGACTTTTATGTCTTCTTCTTTTTCCTCTACTAAAGTGTTAGACACAATTAAATTAGTTTAATTTCAGTTTTTCAAACATTTTATTTTAAAGCAAATTTTTGTTAAATATTATTTATATCCAACTCTATAACTCGCTTATGGTTGGTCGTACAAGAAAAATGCAAATAACTATTTTGTTGGAAATTTTATCAGCTTTAATTTTGAAAGAAAGATAAAATTTGATAGGAGTAACTGTTTTCGAGATATAAGCAAAAAACCAATAAGAAAACTGTGACTGTTACTGAACAAAAATGTAATTCAGTTTTCAATGTTTGAGACGAAGACGAAACTGCAGCATTTAAAAACGACTCTGAAGACTTCAGTGACTTTTATGTCACTTCCTTTTTCTTCTAATAAAGTATTGGACCCAATAAATTAAGTGTATTTTAAATCACAAGACATTTTCTGTTAAAGCACTTTTTTTTTAAATATTAATTATTTTCAATCATATATCTCGCTTATGGTTAGTCCTACATGAAAAATGCAAATAACTATTTTGTAGGAAATTTTATCAGCTTGAATTTTAGTAAAAAGATAAAAATTGATAGGAGTAACTGTTTTCGAGACATAAGCAAGAAACCAAAACACTGTTACCTTAATTAAGCGTTTGCATATAAGCAAATTTAGTACTATTAGTATTATTATTATTAATGTTATTGTTATTAATATGACAACTAAAGACAACTCTGAAACCTTTAGTGACTTTTATGTCTTTTTCTTTTTCCTCTACTAAAGTGTTAGACTCAATTAATTTAGTTTAATTTCGGTTTTTCAAACATTTTATTTTAAAGCAAATTTTTGTTAAATATTATTTATATCCAACTCTATAACTCGCTTATGGTTGGTCCTACAAAAAAATGCAAATAACTATTTTGTAGGAAATTTTATTAGCTTTAATTTTGAAAAAAAGATAAAAATTGATAGGAGTAACTGTTTTCGAGATATAAGCAAGAAACCAAAAAAATGTTACGTTAATTAAGCGTTTGCATATAAGCAAATTTAGTACTATTAGTATTATTATTATTAATGTTATTGTTATTAATATGACGACTAAAGACGACTCTGAAACATTTAGTGACTTTTATGTCTTCTTCTTTTTCCTCTACTAAAGTGTTAGACACAATTAAATTAGTTTAATTTCAGTTTTTCAAACATTTTATTTTAAAGCAAATTTTTGTTAAATATTATTTATATCCAACTTTATAACTCGCTTATGGTTGGTCCTACAAGAAAAATGCAAATAACTATTTTGTAGAATATTTTATCAGCTTTAATTTTGAAAGAAAGACAAAAATTCATAGGAGTAACTGTTTTCGAGATATAAGCAAGAAACCAAAAAACTGTTACCTTAATAAAGCGCTTGCATATAAGCAGATTTAGTACTATTAGTATTATTATTATTAATGTTATTGTTATTAATATGACGACTAAAAACGATTCTGAAGACTTTGGTGACTTTTATGTCTTTTTCTTTTTTCTCTACTAAAGTGTTAGACACAATTAATTTAGTTTAATTTCAGTATTTCAAACATTTTATTTTTAAGCAAGTTTTTGTTAAATATTATTTATATCCAACTTTATAACTCGCTTATGGTTGGTCCTACAAGAAAAATGCAAATAACTATTTTGTAGGAAATGTTATCAGCTTTAATTTTGAAAGAAAGATAAAAATTGATAGAAGTAACTGTTTTCGAGATATAAGCAAAAAACCAAAGTAAAAACTGTTACCGTTTCAGAACAAAAATGTAATTCAGTTTTCAATGTTTGAGACGAAGACAAAAATGCAGCATTTAAAATCGACTCTGAAGACTTCAGTGACTTATATGTCACCCCCTTTTTTTTTTAATAAAGTATTGGACCTAATAAATTAAGTGTATTTTAAATCACAAGACATTTTCTGTTAAAGCACTTTTTTTTTAAATATTAATTATTTTCAATCATATATCTCGCTTATGGTTAGTCCTACATGAAAAATGCAAATAACTATTTTGTAGGAAATTTTATCAGCTTGAATTTTAGTAAAAAGATAAAAATTGATAGGAGTAACTGTTTTCGAGATATAAGCAAGAAACCAAAACACTGTTACCTTAATTAAGCGTTTGCATATAAGCAAATTTAGTACTATTAGTATTATTATTATTAATGTTATTGTTATTAATATGACAACTAAAGACAACTCTGAAACCTTTAGTGACTTTTATGTCTTTTCCTTTTTTCTCTACTAAAGTGTTAGACACAGTTAAATTAGTTTAATTTCAGTTTTTCAAACATTTTATTTTACAGCAAATTTTTGTTAAATATTATTTATATCCAACTCTATAACTCGCTTATGGTTGGTCCTACAAGAAAAATGCAAATAACTATTTTGTAGAATATTTTATCAGCTTTAATTTTGAAAGAAAGACAAAAATTCATAGGAGTAACTGTTTTCGAGATATAAGCAAGAAACCAAAAAACTGTTACCTTAATAAAGCGCTTGCATATAAGCAGATTTAGTACTATTAGTATTATTATTATTAATGTTATTGTTATTAATATGACGACTAAAAACGATTCTGAAGACTTTGGTGACTTTTATGTCTTTTTCTTTTTTCTCTACTAAAGTGTTAGACACAATTAATTTAGTTTAATTTCAGTATTTCAAACATTTTATTTTTAAGCAAGTTTTTGTTAAATATTATTTATATCCAACTTTATAACTCGCTTATGGTTGGTCCTACAAGAAAAATGCAAATAACTATTTTGTAGGAAATGTTATCAGCTTTAATTTTGAAAGAAAGATAAAAATTGATAGGAGTAACTGTTTTCGAGATATAAGCAAAAAACCAAAGTAAAAACTGTTACCGTTTCAGAACAAAAATGTAATTCAGTTTTCAATGTTTGAGACGAAGACGAAAATGCAGCATTTAAAATCGACTCTGAAGACTTCAGTGACTTATATGTCACCCCCTTTTTTTTTTTAATAAAGTATTGGACCTAATAAATTAAGTGTATTTTAAATCACAAGACATTTTCTGTTAGAGCACTTCTTTTTTAAATATTAATTATTTTCAATCTTATATCTCGCTTATGGTTAGTCCTACATAAAAAATGCAAATAACTACTTTGTAGGAAATTTTATCAGCTTCAATTTTAGTAAAAAGATAAAAATTGATAGGAGTAACTGTTTTCGAGATATGAGCAAGAAACCAAAACACTGTTACCTTAATTAAGCGTTTGCATATAAGCAAATTTAGTACTATTAGTATTATTATTATTAATGTTATTGTTATTAATATGACGATTAAAGACAACTTTGAAACCTTTAGTGACTTTTATGTCTTCTTCTTTTTCCTCTACTAAAGTGTTAGACACAATTAAATTAGTTTAATTTCAGTTTTTCAAACATTTTATTTTAAAGCAAATTTTTGTTAAATATTATTTATATCCAACTCTATAACTCGCTTATGGTTGGTCCTACAAGAAAAATGCAAATAACTATTTTGTAGGAAATTTTATCAGCTTTAATTTTGACAGAAAGATAAAAATTGATAGGAGTAACTGTTTTCGAGATATAAGCAAAAAACCAATAAGAAAACTGTGACTGTTACTGAACAAAAATGTAATTCAGTTTTCAATGTTTGAGACGAAGACGAAACTGCAGCATTTAAAAACGACTCTGAAGACTTCAGTGACTTTTATGTCACTTCCTTTTTCTTCTAATAAAGTATTGGACCCAATAAATTAAGTGTATTTTAAATCACAAGACATTTTCTGTTAAAGCACTTTTTTTTTAAATATTAATTATTTTCAATCATATATCTCGCTTATGGTTAGTCCTACATGAAAAATGCAAATAACTATTTTGTAGGAAATTTTATCAGCTTGAATTTTAGTAAAAAGATAAAAATTGATAGGAGTAACTGTTTTCGAGACATAAGCAAGAAACCAAAACACTGTTACCTTAATTAAGCGTTTGCATATAAGCAAATTTAGTACTATTAGTATTATTATTATTAATGTTATTGTTATTAATATGACAACTAAAGACAACTCTGAAACCTTTAGTGACTTTTATGTCTTTTTCTTTTTCCTCTACTAAAGTGTTAGACTCAATTAATTTAGTTTAATTTCGGTTTTTCAAACATTTTATTTTAAAGCAAATTTTTGTTAAATATTATTTATATCCAACTCTATAACTCGCTTATGGTTGGTCCTACAAAAAAATGCAAATAACTATTTTGTAGGAAATTTTATTAGCTTTAATTTTGAAAAAAAGATAAAAATTGATAGGAGTAACTGTTTTCGAGATATAAGCAAGAAACCAAAAAAATGTTACGTTAATTAAGCGTTTGCATATAAGCAAATTTAGTACTATTAGTATTATTATTATTAATGTTATTGTTATTAATATGACGACTAAAGACGACTCTGAAACATTTAGTGACTTTTATGTCTTCTCCTTTTTCCTCTACTAAAGTGTTAGACACAATTAATTTAGTTTAATTCCGGTTTTTCAAGCATTTTATTTTAAAGCAAATTTTTGTTAAATATTATTTATATCCAACTCTATAACTCGTTTATGCTTGTTCCTACAAGAAAAATGTAAATAACTATTTTGTTGGAAATTTTATCAGCTTTAATTTTGAAAGAAAGATAAAATTTGATAGGAGTAACTGTTTTTGAGATATAAGCAAAAAACCAATAAGAAAACTGTAACTGTTACTGAACAAAAATGTAATTCAGTTTTCAATGTTTGAGACGAAGTCAAAACTGCAGCATTTAAAAACGACTCTGAAGACTTCAGTGACTTTTATGTCACCTCCTTTTTCTTCTAATAAAGTATTGGACCCAACAAATTAAGTGTATTTTAAATCACAAGACATTTTCTGTTAAAACACTTTTTTTTAATTAATAATTATTTTCAAACTTATATCTCGCTTATGGTTAGTTCTACATGAAAAATGCAAATAACTATTTTGTAGGAAATTTTATCACCTTTAATTTTGGTGAAAAAGTAAAAATTGATAGGAGTAACTGTTTTCGAGATATAGGCAAAAAACAAAAAAACTGTTACCTTAATTAAGCGCTTGCATATAAGCAAATTTAGTACTACTAGTATTGTTATTATAAATGTTATTGTTATTAATATGACGACTAAAGACAACTTTAAGACTTTAGTGACTTTTATGTCTCCTCCTTTTTCCTCTACTAAAGTGTTAGACACAATTAATTTAGTTTAATTTCGGTTTTTCAAACATTTTATTTTAAAGCAAATTTTTGTTAAATATTAAAAACTATAAAATGGCTTAGATTGCCTAAAAACACAGATCACACATGATCTTTTGCATAAAATTGAGA
>NC_087403.1:11976607-12029107 GCF_031307605.1 Tribolium castaneum | reverse complement strand
CACGTCAAAGAAACTGAAAACATCGTATCCATGCACAAATATCGAATTACGTATCAGTTTAGGCAAATACAGCTTATTTTAAACGATTCCTTGCTATAAACAAGAAAAATTTTATCAAACATATTGAAAATGTCTTATTCTCGAAAATAAGAGCAAATTATGTATCAGTTTTAACAAAAGCGGATTACTCTGTTTGATTCTATGCTTAGAGTAGAGTAAACTACTATAAAACGTAATGAAAACTCTATATTCAAGCTCAAAAGAACAAATTACGTTATAGTTTTGACAAAAAAAAATTATTTCGGACGACTACATATTTCGAAGTAAGCAAACTTTAATTGAACAAGTGCAAAAGCTAATACTTTGCTTTAAAATAACGATTTATGTGGTAATATGGTATTTTGCATCTGTCCTATAAAAGTTTACTCGTTTCGCTCCATTGAATCATTCGAAATAAATTATTTTGACACAACAACGAAAATAATTTTTTTGTTTAAACTGTAACATGTCGTTTTTATAAAACGAACTAAGACGTTTGGCATCTGTTTAGTGAAAGTTTTCTCGTTTGGGGGCATAAAATCGTTTGAAATTAACAGTTCTGGTCAAAACTATAACGTAAATTATTTCTTTGAGACGAAATTTAAAGTTTTCATTAAGTTTTATACAAGTTTGCTCTATTCTAAGCAAAGGAGTAATCAGGATAAACTGCTTTTATCCAAAGTAATACATAATTTGCAGTTTTGAGCCAGAATAAGACGTTTTTAATCTTTTTAATGTAAGTTTTCGTGTTCAAAAGAAAGAATCGTCTAAAATAAGCAATTTGTGTCCAGACTGAAACGTAATTTGATTTTCTGGGCCTGAATAAGAGATTTTCAGTTTCTTTGATGTAAGGTTTCTTGTTTGTAACAATGAATAAACGAAAATCATTGGTTTTAATCCAAACTGTGACATAAATCGTTTTTTAAAGGCGAAATCAGACGTTTTGTCTCTGTTCAGTGAAAGTATAGTGGTTTCAAAGCATAGAATCGTTTGAAATTAACAGTTCTCGTCAAGACTATAACGCAAATCTTTAAAGTGATACAAAGAAATAATTTACGTAATAGTTTTGACCAGAACTGTTAATTTCAAACGATTTTATGCCCCCAAACGAGAAAACTTTCACTAAACAGATGCCAAACGTCTTAGTTCGTTTTATAAAAGCAACTTATGTTACAGTTTAAACAAAAACAAATTATTTGTGTTGTTGTTGTGTCAAAATAATTTATTTCTAATGATTCAATGGAGCGAAACGGGTAAACTTTTATAGGACAGATGCAAAATACCATATTACCACATAAATCATTATTTTAAAGCAAAGTATTAGCTTTTGCACATGTTCAATTAAAGTTTGCTTACTTCGAAGTATGTAATCGTCCGAAATATTTTTTTTTGTTAAAACTATAACGTAATTTGTTCTTTTGAGCTTGAATATAGAGTTTTCATTACGTTTTATAGTAGTTTACTCTACTCTAAGCATAGAATCAAACAGAGTAATCCGCTTTTGTTAAAACTGATACATAATTTGCTCTTATTTTCGAGAATAAGACGTTTTCAATATGCTTGATAAAATTTTTCTTGTTTATAGCAAGGAATCGTTTAAAATAAGCTGTATTTGCCTAAACTAATACGTAATTAGATATTTATGTATGGATACGAAGTTTTCAGTTTCTTTGACGTGAAATTTCTTGTTGCAAAAGGTAATACTTTGCTTTAAAACAACGCTTTATATGGTAATATGTGGTTTTGCATCTGCCCCATAAAAGTTCATTAGTTTCGAATCATAATTTCGTTTGAAATAAACAGTGCTGGTCAAAACTATAACGTAAATTATTTCTTTGTGACGAAATTTAAAGTTTTCATTAAGTTTTATACAAGTTTACTCTATTCTAAGTAAAGGAGTAATCAGGATAAATTGCTTTTATCTAGAGTAATATATAATTTGCAGTTTTCAGCCAGAATAAGACGTTTTTAATCTTTTTAATGTAAGTTTTCGTGTTCAAAACAAAGGATCGTCTAAAATAAGCAGTTTTTGTCCAGACTGAAACGTAATTCGAATTTCTGTGCCTAAATAAGAGGTTTTCAGTTTCTTTGATGTAAGGTTTCTTGTTTGTAACAATGAATTAACAAAAATAATTGGTTTTTATCCAAACTGTGGCATGAATCAGCTTTAAGACTATAACGCAAATCTTTTGTTTTGTGCTAAAATAAGACGTTTTTAGTCAGTTTGATATAAGCTTTCTTGTTCAAAGCAAAATATTGTCGAAAATCAACCGTTTTTGTCTAAACTGAAACAAAATTCGGTGGTTTGTGTCCGAATACAAAGTTTTCAGATTCTTTAATGTTAGGTTTGCTGCTTCTAACAAAGAATCAACGAAAATATTTTGTTTTAATACAAACTGCAATATAAAATGTCTTTATAGGACAAAACATGATGTTTGGCATCTGTTTATTAAAAATTTACTCGTTTGGAAGCATAGAATCATTCCAAATAAGCTATTCTCGTCGAAACTATAATGTAATTAGTATTTTGTGCTAGAATACAGCGTTTTTGTTAGATTTATTAACAATCTTGTCTATTTTAAGCAATGAAACGAATAGGATTAGCTGCCTTTATCCAAAGTGATACATAAATTGCTCTTTTATGCCAGATTAATACGTTTTTAGTCTGTTCGATGTAAGTTTTCTTGTTCAAAGCAAAAGATCGTCTAAAGTAAGCCGTTTTTGTTTGAACTGATGAACAATTCAGACTGAGAGTCAACAAAAATAATTTGTTTTAATCCAAACTGATAATTTTTGACCCTATAAGAGTCCTATAAGAGTCCGAGATACGCCGTTCTCGTCAAGTCTATAACGTAATTCGTTTTTTTGTGTCAGAATACGACGTTTTCTGTCTGTTTAATATAAGTTTTTAATAATAATAATAATAATAACAATAATAATAATAATAATAATAATAATAATAATAATAATAATAATAATAAAAATAATAATAGAAATAAAAGTAAGCTTAGTTTTCTAAGCAAAAATGAAGCTTATTTTGTGTGTTATATGAGCGCTTTCTCATTTCTATGCAAGAAATCATCTGTGATCTGTATTTTTAGGCAAGAAATTGTCTAAAATTAATAACTCATTTTAAAACTGGTATAAAAACATTTACTATACAAAAGTTAATAATAATAATAATAATAATAATAATAATAATAATAATAATAGTAATAATAATAATAATAATAGTAATAATAATAATAATAATAATAATAATAATAATAATAATAATAATAATGATAATAATACTTATAATAGTGAATTTCTTTCTAAATTAAAGCTTTGTTTTTCTAAGCAAAAATGATGCTTATTTTGTGTGTTATATGAGCGTTTTCTCATTTCTATGCAAGAGATCATCTGTGATCTGTGTTTTTAGGCAAGAAATTGAATAAAATTAATAACTCATTTTAAAACTGGTATAAAAACATTTACTATACAAAAGTTAATAATAATAATAATAATAATAATAATAATAATAATAATAATAATAATAATAATAGTAATAATAATAATAAAAATAATAGTAATAATAATAATAATAATAAAAATAAAAATAATAGTAGTAGTAAAAGTAAGCTTAGTTTTCTAAGCCAAAATGAAGCTTATTTTGTGTTATATGAGCGTTTTCTCATTTCTATGCAAAAGATCATGTGTGATCTGTGTTTTAAGTTGTGTCAGAATACGACGTTTTCTGTCTGTTTAATATAAGTTTTTAATAATAATAATAATAATAATAATAATAATAATAATAATAATAATAATAATAATAATAATAATAATAATAATAACAATAGTAATAATAATAATAATAATAATAATAATAGTAATAGTAACATAAGTAATAATAATAATAATACTTTTAAAATGGAAAAATGGAGCTTATTTTGTGTGTTACATGAGCGTTTTCTCATTTTTATGCAAAAGATCATGTGTGATCTGTGTTTTTAGGCAATCTAAGCCATTTTATAGTTTTTAATATTTAACAAAAATTTGCTTTAAAATAAAATGTTTGAAAAACCGAAATTAAACTAAATTAATTGTGTCTAACACTTTAGTAGAGGAAAAAGGAGGAGACATAAAAGTCACTAAAGTCTTAAAGTTGTCTTTAGTCGTCATATTAATAACAATAACATTTATAATAACAATACTAGTAGTACTAAATTTGCTTATATGCAAGCGCTTAATTAAGGTAACAGTTTTTTTGTTTTTTGCCTATATCTCGAAAACAGTTACTCCTATCAATTTTTACTTTTTCACCAAAATTAAAGGTGATAAAATTTCCTACAAAATAGTTATTTGCATTTTTCATGTAGAACTAACCATAAGCGAGATATAAGTTTGAAAATAATTATTAATTAAAAAAAAGTGTTTTAACAGAAAATGTCTTGTGATTTAAAATACACTTAATTTGTTGGGTCCAATACTTTATTAGAAGAAAAAGGAGGTGACATAAAAGTCACTGAAGTCTTCAGAGTTGTTTTTAAATGCTGCATTTTTGACTTCGTCTCAAACATTGAAAACTGAATTACATTTTTGTTCAGTAACAGTTACAGTTTTCTTATTGGTTTTTTGCTTATATCTCGAAAACAGTTACTCCTATCAAATTTTATCTTTCTTTCAAAATTAAAGCTGATAAAATTTCCAACAAAATAGTTATTTACATTTTTCTTGTAGGACCAAGCATAAAAGAGTTATAGAGTTGGATATAAATAATATTTAACAAAAATTTGCTTTAAAATAAAATGCTTGAAAAACCGGAATTAAACTAAATTAATTGTGTCTAACACTTTAGTAGAGGAAAAAGGAGAAGACATAAAAGTCACTAAATGTTTCAGAGTCGTCTTTAGTCGTCATATTAATAACAATAACATTAATAATAATAATACTAATAGTACTAAATTTGCTTATATGCAAACGCTTAATTAACGTAACATTTTTTTGGTTTCTTGCTTATATCTCGAAAACAGTTACTCCTATCAATTTTTATCTTTTTTTCAAAATTAAAGCTAATAAAATTTCCTACAAAATAGTTATTTGCATTTTTCTTGTAGGACCAACCATAAGCGAGTTATAGAGTTGGATATAAATAATATTTAACAAAAATTTGCTTTAAAATAAAATGTTTGAAAAACTGAAATTAAACTAATTTAATTGTGTCTAACACTTTAGTAGAGGAAAAAGAAGAAGACATAAAAGTCACTAAAGGTTTCAAAGTTGTCTTTAATCGTCATATTAATAACAATAACATTAATAATAATAATACTAATAGTACTAAATTTGCTTATATGCAAACGCTTAATTAAGGTAACAGTGTTTTGGTTTCTTGCTCATATCTCGAAAACAGTTACTCCTATCAATTTTTATCTTTTTACTAAAATTCAAGCTGATAAAATTTCCTACAAAATAATTATTTGCATTTTTTATGTAGGACTAACCATAAGCGAGATATAAGATTGAAAATAATTAATATTTAAAAAAGAAGTGCTTTAACAGAAAATGTCTTGTGATTTAAAATACACTTAATTTATTAGGTCCAATTCTTTATTAAAAAAAAAAGGGGGTGACATATAAGTCACTGAAGTCTTCAGAGTCGATTTTAAATGCTGCATTTTCGTCTTCGTCTCAAACATTGAAAACTGAATTACATTTTTGTTCTGAAACGGTAACAGTTTTTACTTTGGTTTTTTGCTTATATCTCGAAAACAGTTACTCCTATCAATTTTTATCTTTCTTTCAAAATTAAAGCTGATAACATTTCCTACAAAATAGTTATTTGCATTTTTCTTGTAGGACCAACCATAAGCGAGTTATAAAGTTGGATATAAATAATATTTAACAAAAACTTGCTTAAAAATAAAATGTTTGAAATACTGAAATTAAACTAAATTAATTGTGTCTAACACTTTAGTAGAGAAAAAAGAAAAAGACATAAAAGTCACCAAAGTCTTCAGAATCGTTTTTAGTCGTCATATTAATAACAATAACATTAATAATAATAATACTAATAGTACTAAATCTGCTTATATGCAAGCGCTTTATTAAGGTAACAGTTTTTTGGTTTCTTGCTTATATCTCGAAAACAGTTACTCCTATGAATTTTTGTCTCTCTTTCAAAATTAAAGCTAATAAAATATTCTACAAAATAGTTATTTGCATTTTTCTTGTAGGACCAACCATAAGCGAGTTATAGAGTTGGATATAAATAATATTTAACAAAAATTTGCTTTAAAATAAAATGTTTGAAAAACTGAAATTAAACTAATTTAACTGTCTAACACTTTAGTAGAGAAAAAAGAAAAAGACATAAAAGTCACTAAAGGTTTCAGAGTTGTCTTTAGTTGTCATATTAATAACAATAACATTAATAATAATAATACTAATAGTACTAAATTTGCTTATATGCAAACGCTTAATTAAGGTAACAGTGTTTTGGTTTCTTGCTTATATCTCGAAAACAGTTACTCCTATCAATTTTTATCTTTTTACTAAAATTCAAGCTGATAAAATTTCCTACAAAATAGTTATTTGCATTTTTCATGTAGGACTAACCATAAGCGAGATATATGATTGAAAATAATTAATATTTAAAAAAAAAGTGCTTTAACAGAAAATGTCTTGTGATTTAAAATACACTTAATTTATTGGGTCCAATACTTTATTAGAAGAAAAAGGAAGTGACATAAAAGTCACTGAAGTCTTCAGAGTCGTTTTTAAATGCTGCAGTTTCGTCTTCGTCTCAAACATTGAAAACCGAATTACATTTTTGTTCAGTAACAGTCACAGTTTTCTTATTGGTTTTTTGCTTATATCTCGAAAACAGTTACTCCTATCAATTTTTATCTTTTTTTCAAAATTAAAGCTGATAAAATTTCCTACAAAATAGTTATTTGCATTTTTCTTGTAGGACCAACCATAAGCGAGTTATAGAGTTGGATATAAATAATATTTAACAAAAATTTGCTTTAAAATAAAATGTTTGAAAAACTGAAATTAAACTAATTTAATTGTGTCTAACACTTTAGTAGAGGAAAAAGAAGAAGACATAAAAGTCACTAAAGGTTTCAAAGTTGTCTTTAATCGTAATATTAATAACAATAACATTAATAATAATAATACTAATAGTACTAAATTTGCTTATATGCAAACGCTTAATTAAGGTAACAGTGTTTTGGTTTCTTGCTTATATCTCGAAAACAGTTACTCCTATCAATTTTTATCTTTTTACTAAAATTAAAGCTGATAAAATTTCCTACAAAATAGTTAATTGCATTTTTAATGTAGGACTAACCATAAGCGAGATATAAGTTTGAAAATAATTAAAATTTAAAAAAAAGTGCTTCAACAGAAAATGTCTTGTGATTTAAAATACACTTAATTTATTGGGTCCAATACTTTATTAGAAGAAAAAAGAGGTGACAAAAAGGTCACTGAAGTCTTTAGAGTCGTTTGTAAATGCTGCATTTTCGTCTTCGTCTCAAACATTGAAAACTGAATTACATTTTTGTTCAGTAACTGTTACAGTTTTCTTATTGGTTTTTTGCTTATATCTCGAAAACAGTTACTCCTATCAATTTTTATCTTTCTTTTAAAATTAAAGCTGATAAAGCTTCCTACAAAATAGTTGTTTGCATTTTTCTTGTAGGACCAACCATAAGCGAGTTATAGAGTTGGATATAAATAATATTTAACAAAAATTTGCTTTAAATAAAATGTTTGAAAAACCGAAATTAAACTAAATTAATTGAGTCTAACACTTTAGTAGAGAAAAAAGAAAAAGACATAAAAGTCACCAAAGTCTTCAGAATCGTTTTTAGTCGTCATATTAATAACAATAACATTAATAATAATAATACTAATAGTACTAAATCTGCTTATATGCAAGCGCTTTATTAAGGTAACAGTTTTTTGGTTTCTTGCTTATATCTCGAAAACAGTTGCTCCTATAAATTTTTGTCTTTTTTTCAAAATTAAAGCTGATAAAATTTCCTACAAAATAGTTATTTGCATTTTTCTTGTAGGACCAACCATAAGCGAGTTATAGAGTTGGATATAAATAATATTTAACAAAAATTTGCTTTAAAATAAAATGTTTGAAAAACTGAAATTAAACTAATTTAATTGTGTCTAACACTTTAGTAGAGGAAAAAGAAGAAGACATAAAAGTCACTAAAGGTTTCAAAGTTGTCTTTAGTTGTCATATTAATAACAATAACATTAATAATAATAAAACTAATAGTACTAAATTTGCTTATATGCAAACGCTTAATTAAGGTAACAGTGTTTTGGTTTCTTGCTTATATCTCGAAAACAGTTACTCCTATCAATTTTTATCTTTTTACTAAAATTAAAGCTGATAAAATTTTCTACAAAATAGTTAATTGCATTTTTAATGTAGGACTAACCATAAGCGAGATATAAGCTTGAAAATAATTAAAATTTAAAAAAAAGGGCTTCAACAGAAAATGTCTTGTGATTTAAAATGCACTTAATTTATTGGGTCCAATACTTTATTAGAAGAAAAAAGAGGTGACAGAAAGGTCACTGAAGTCTTTATTGTCGTTTGTAAATGCTGCATTTTCGTCTTCGTCTCAAACATTGAAAACTGAATTACATTTTTGTTCAGTAACAGTCACAGTTTTCTTATTGGTTTTTTGCTTATATCTCGAAAACAGTTACTCCTATCAATTTTTATGTTTCTGTCAAAATTAAAGCTGATAAAATTTCCTACAAAATAGTTATTTGCATTTTTCTTGTAGGACCAACCATAAGCGAGTTATAGAGTTGGATATAAATAATATTTAACAAAAATTTGCTTTAAAATAAAATGTTTGAAAAACTGAAATTAAACTAATTTAATTGTGTCTAACACTTTAGTAGAGGAAAAAGAAGAAGACATAAAAGTCACTAAAGGTTTCAAAGTTGTCTTTAATCGTCATATTAATAACAATAACATTAATAATAATAATACTAATAGTACTAAATTTGCTTATATGCAAACGCTTAATTAAGGTAACAGTGTTTTGGTTTCTTGCTCATATCTCGAAAACAGTTACTCCTATCAATTTTTATCTTTTTACTAAAATTCAAGCTGATAAAATTTCCTACAAAATAGTTATTTGCATTTTTTATGTAGGACTAACCATAAGCGAGATATAAGATTGAAAATAATTAATATTTAAAAAAGAAGTGCTTTAACAGAAAATGTCTTGTGATTTAAAATACACTTAATTTATTAGGTCCAATACTTTATTAGAAAAAAAGGGGGTGACATATAAATCACTAAAGTCTTCAGAGTCGATTTTAAATGCTGCATTTTCGTCTTCGTCTCAAACATTGAAAACTGAATTATATTTTTGTTCTGAAACGGTAACAGTTTTTACTTTGGTTTTTTGCTTATATCTCGAAAACAGTTACTCCTATCAATTTTTATCTTTCTTTCAAAATTAAAGCTGATAACATTTCCTACAAAATAGTTATTTACATTTTTCTTGTAGGACCAACCATAAGCGAGTTATAAAGTTGGATATAAATAATATTTAACAAAAACTTGCTTAAAAATAAAATGTTTGAAATACTGAAATTAAACTAAATTAATTGAGTCTAACACTTTAGTAGAGAAAAAAGAAAAAGACATAAAAGTCACCAAAGTCTTCAGAATTGTTTTTAGTCGTCATATTAATAACAATAACATTAATAATTATAATACTAATAGTACTAAATCTGCTTATATGCAAGCGCTTTATTAAGGTAACAGTTTTTTGGTTTCTTGCTTATATCTCGAAAACAGTTACTCTTATGAATTTTTGTCTTTTTTTCAAAATTAAAGCTGATAAAATTTCCTACAAAATAGTTATTTGCATTTTTCTTGTAGGACCAACCATAAACGAGTTATAGAGTTGGATATAAATAATATTTAGCAAAAATTTGCTTTAAAATAAAATGTTTGAAAAACTAAAATTAAACTAATTTAATTGTGTCTAACACTTTAGTAGAGGAAAAAGGAAAAGACATAAAAGTCACTAAAGGCTTCAGAGTTGTCTTTAGTTGTCATATTAATAACAATAACATTAATAATAATAATACTAATAGTACTAAATTTGCTTATATGCAAACGCTTAATTAAGGTAACAGTGTTTTGGTTTCTTGCTTATATCTCGAAAACAGTTACTCCTATCAATTTTTATCTTTTTACTAAAATTCAAGCTGATAAAATTTCCTACAAAATAGTTATTGGCATTTTTCATGTAGGACTAACCATAAGCGAGATATAAGTTTGAAAATAATTAAAATTTAAAAAAAAGTGCTTCAACAGAAAATGTCTTGTGATTTAAAATACACTTAATTTATTGGGTCCAATACTTTTTTAGAAGAAAAAGAAAGTGACAGAAAGGTCACTGAAGTCTTTAGAGTCGTTTGTAAATGCTGCATTTTCGTCTTCGTCTCAAACATTGAAAACTGAATTACATTTTTGTTCAGTAACAGTCACAGTTTTCTTATTGGTTTTTTGCTTATATCTCGAAAACAGTTACTCCTATCAATTTTTATCTTTCTGTCAAAATTAAAGCTGATAAAATTTCCTACAAAATAGTTATTTGCATTTTTCTTGTAGGACCAACCATAAGCGAGTTATAGAGTTGGATATAAATAATATTTAACAAAAATTTGCTTTAAAATAAAATGTTTGAAAAACTGAAATTAAACTAATTTAATTGTGTCTTACACTTTAGTAGAGGAAAAAGAAGAAGACATAAAAGTCACTAAAGGTTTCAAAGTTGTCTTTAATCGTCATATTAATAACAATAACATTTATAATAACAATACTAGTAGTACTAAATTTGCTTATATGCAAGCGCTTAATTAAGGTAACAGTTTTTTTGTTTTTTGCCTATATCTCGAAAACAGTTACTCCTATCAATTTTTACTTTTTCACCAAAATTAAAGGTGATAAAATTTCCTACACAATAGTTATTTGCATTTTTCATGTAGAACTAACCATAAGCGAGATATAAGTTTAAAAATAATTATTAATTAAAAAAAAGTGTTTTAACAGAAAATGTCTTGTGATTTAAAATACACTTAATTTGTTGGGTCCAATACTTTATTAGAAGAAAAAGGAGGTGACATAAAAGTCACTGAAGTCTTCAAAATTGATAGGAGTAACTGTTTTCGAGATATAAGCAAGAAACCAAAACACTGTTACCTTAATTAAGCGTTTGCATATAAGCAAATTTAGTACTATTAGTATTATTATTATTAATGTTATTGTTATTAATATGACAACTAAAGACAACTCTGAAACCTTTAGTGACTTTTATGTCTTTTCCTTTTTTCTCTACTAAAGTGTTAGACACAGTTAAATTAGTTTAATTTCCGTTTTTCAAACATTTTATTTTAAAGCAAATTATGTTAAATATTATTTATATCCAACTCTATAACTCGCTTATGGTTGGTCCTACAAGAAAAATGCAAATAACTATTTTGTAGAATATTTTATCAGCTTTAATTTTGAAAGAAAGACAAAAATTCATAGGAGTAACTGTTTTCGAGATATAAGCAAGAAACCAAAAAACTGTTACCTTAATAAAGCGCTTGCATATAAGCAGATTTAGTACTATTAGTATTATTATTATTAATGTTATTGTTATTAATATGACGACTAAAAACGATTCTGAAGACTGGTGACTTTTATGTTTTTTTCTTTTTTCTCTACTAAAGTGTTAGACACAATTAATTTAGTTTAATTTCAGTATTTCAAACATTTTATTTTTAAGCAAGTTTTTGTTAAATATTATTTATATCCAACTTTATAACTCGCTTATGGTTGGTCTTACAAGAAAAATGCAAATAACTATTTTGTAGGAAATGTTATCAGCTTTAATTTTGAAAGAAAGATAAAAATTGATAGGAGTAACTGTTTTCGAGATATAAGCAAAAAACCAAAGTAAAAACTGTTACCGTTTCAGAACAAAAATGTAATTCAGTTTTCAATGTTTGAGACGAAGACGAAAATGCAGCATTTAAATTCGACTCTGAAGACTTCAGTGACTTATATGTCACCCCCTTTTTTTTTTAATAAAGTATTGGACCTAATAAATTAAGTGTATTTTAAATCACAAGACATTTTCTGTTAAAGCACTTCTTTTTTAAATATTAATTATTTTCAATCTTATATCTCGCTTATGGTTAGTCCTACATAAAAAATGCAAATAACTATTTTGTAGGAAATATTATCAGCTTGAATTTTAGTAAAAAGATAAAAATTGATAGGAGTAACTGTTTTCGAGATATGAGCAAGAAACCAAAACACTGTTACCTTAATTAAGCGTTTGCATATAAGCAAATTTAGTACTATTAGTATTATTATTATTAATGTTATTGTTATTAATATGACGATTAAAGACAACTTTGAAACCTTTAGTGACTTTTATGTCTTCTTCTTTTTCCTCTACTAAAGTGTTAGACACAATTAAATTAGTTTAATTTCAGTTTTTCAAACATTTTATTTTAAAGCAAATTTTTGTTAAATATTATTTATATCCAACTCTATAACTCGCTTATGGTTGGTCCTACAAGAAAAATGCAAATAACTATTTTGTAGGAAATTTTATCAGCTTTAATTTTGACAGAAAGGTAAAAATTGATAGGAGTAACTGTTTTCGAGATATAAGCAAAAAACCAATAAGAAAACTGTGACTGTTACTGAACAAAAATGTAATTCAGTTTTCAATGTTTGAGACGAAGACGAAACTGCAGCATTTAAAAACGACTCTGAAGACTTCAGTGACTTTTATGTCACTTCCTTTTTCTTCTAATAAAGTATTGAACCCAATAAATTAAGTGTATTTTAAATCACAAGACATTTTCTGTTAAAGCACTCCTTTTTTAAATATTAATTATTTTCAATCATATATCTCGCTTATGGTTAGTCCTACATGAAAAATGCAAATAACTATTTTGTAGGAAATTTTATCAGCTTGAATTTTAGTAAAAAGATAAAAATTGATAGGAGTAACTGTTTTCGAGATATAAGCAAGAAACCAAAACACTGTTACCTTAATTAAGCGTTTGCATATAAGCAAATTTAGTACTATTAGTATTATAATTATTAATGTTATTGTTATTAATATGACAACTAAAGACAACTCTGAAACCTTTAGTGACTTTTATGTCTTCTCCTTTTTTCTCTACTAAAGTGTTAGACACAGTTAAATTAGTTTAATTTCCGTTTTTCAAACATTTTATTTTAAAGCAAATTTTTGTTAAATATTATTTATATCCAACTCTATAACTCGCTTATGGTTGGTCCTACAAGAAAAATGCAAATAACTATTTTGTAGGAAATTTTATCAGCTTTAATTTTGAAAGAAAGATAAAAATTGATAGGAGTAACTGTTTTCGAGATATAAGCAAAAAACCAATAAGAAAACTGTAACTGTTACTGAACAAAAATGTAATTCAGTTTTCAATGTTTGAGACGAAGACAAAAATGCAGCATTTAAAAACGACTCTGAAGACTTCAGTGACTTTTATGTTACCTCCTTTTTCTTCTAATAAAGTATTGGACCCAATAAATTAAGTGTATTTTAAATCACAAGACATTTTCTGTTAAAACACTTTTTTTTAATTATTAATTATTTTCAAACTTATATCTCGCTTATGGTTAGTTCTACATGAAAAATGCAAATAACTATTTTGTAGGAAATTTTATCACCTTTAATTTTGGTGAAAAAGTAAAAATTGTTAGGAGTAACTGTTTTCGAGATATAAGCAAAAAACAAAAAAACTGTTACCTTAAGTAAGCGCTTGCATATAAGCAAATTTAGTACTACTAGTATTGTTATTATAAATGTTATTGTTATTAATATGACGACTAAAGACAACTCAAAGACTTTAGTGACTTTTATGTCTCCTCCTTTTTCCTCTACTAAAGTGTTAGACACAATTAATTTAGTTTAATTTCAGTTTTTCAAACATTTTATTTTAAAGCAAATTTTTGTTAAATATTAAAACTATAAAATGGGTTAGATTGCCTAAAAACACAGATCACACATGATCTTTTGCATAGAAATGAAAAAACGCTCATGTAACACACAAAATAAGCTCCATTTTTCCTTATTAAAAGTATTATTATTATTATTACTTATGTTACTATTACTATTATTATTATTATTATTATTATTATTATTATTATTATTATTATTAATTTTATTATTATTAAAAACTGATTATAACTTTTGTATAGTAAATGTTTTTATACCAGTTTTAAAATGAGATATTAATTTTAGACAATTTGTTGCCTAAAAACACAGATCACAGATGATTTCTTGCATAGAAATGAGAAAACGCTCATATAACACACAAAATAAGCTTCATTTTTGCTTAGAAAACTAAGCTTACTTTTATTACTATTATTATTTTCATTATTATTATTATTAATATTATTATTATTATTACTATTATTATTATTATTATTATTATTATTATTATTATTATTATTATTATTATTATTATTATTATTATTGTTATTATTATTATTATTAAAAACTTATATTAAACAGACAGAAAACGTCGTATTCTGACACAAAAAAACGAATTACGTTATAGACTTGACGAGATCGGCGTATCTCGGACTCTTATAGGACTCTTATAGGGTCAAAAAGTATCAGTTTGGATTAAAACAAATTATTTTTGTTGAGTCTCAGTCTGAATTGTTTATCAGTTCAAACAAAAACGGCTTATTTTAGACGATCTTTTGCTTTGAACAAGAAAACTTACATAGAACAGATTAAAAACGTATTAATCTGGCATAAAAGAGCAATTTATGTATCACTTCGGATAAAGGCAGCTAATCCTATTCGTTTTATTGCTTAAAATAGACAAAATTGTTAATAAATCTAACAAAAACGTTGTATTCTAGCACAAAATACTAATTACATTATAGTTTCGACGAGAATAGCTTATTTGGAATGATTCTATGCTTCCAAACGAGTAAATTTTTATTAAACAGATGCCAAACATCATGTTTTGTCCTATAAAGACATTTTATATTGCAGTTTGTATTAAAACAAAATATTTTCGTTGATTCTTTGTTAGAAGCAGCAAACCTAACATTAAAGAATCTGAAAACTTTGTATTCGGACACAAACCACCGAATTTTGTATCAGTTTAGACAAAAACGGTTGATTTTCGACAATATTTTGCTTTGAACAAGAAAACTTATATCAAACTGACTAAAAACGTCTTATTTTAGCACAAAACAAAAGATTTGCGTTATAGTCTTAACGAGAGCTGTTAATTTCAAACGGTTCTATGCTTTGAAACGAGTAAACTTTCACTGTACAGAGGAAAAACATCTTATTTCGCCTTTTAAAAACGATTCATGCCACAGTTTGGATAAAAACCAATTATTTTCGTTAATTCATTGTTACAAACATGAAACCTTACATCAAAGTAACTGAAAACCCCTTATTCAGGCACAGAAATTCGAATTACGTTTCAGTCTGAACAAAAACTGCTTACTTTAGACGATCCTTTGTTTTGAATACAAAAACTTACATTAAAAAGATTAAAAACGTCTTATTCTGGCTGAAAACTGCAAATTATATATTACTCTAGATAAAAGCAATTTATCCTGATTACTCCTTTACTTAGAATAGAGTAAACTTGTATAAAACTTAATAAAAACTTTAAATTTCGTCTCAAAGAAATAATTTACGTTATAGTTTTGACCAGCACTGTTTATTTCAAACGATTTTATGATTCGAAACTAATGAACTTTTATGGGGCAGATGCAAAACCACATATTACAATATAAAGCGTTGTTTTAAAGCAAATTATTACCTTTTGCAACAAGAAATTTCACGTCAAAGAAACTGAAAACATCGTATCCATGCACAAATATCGAATTACGTATCAGTTTAGGCAAATACAGCTTATTTTAAACGATTCCTTGCTATAAACAAGAAAAATTTTTTCAAACATATTGAAAATGTCTTATTCTCGAAAATAAGAGCAAATTATGTATCAGTTTTAACAAAAGCGGATTACTCTGTTTGATTCTATGCTTAGAGTAGAGTAAACTACTATAAAACGTAATGAAAACTATATTCAAGCTCAAAAGAACAAATTACGTTATAGTTTTGACAAAAAAAATTATTTCGGACGACTACATATTTCGAAGTAAGCAAACTTTAATTGAACAAGTGCAAAAGCTAATACTTTGCTTTAAAATAACGATTTATGTGGTAATATGGTATTTTGCATCTGTCCTATAAAAGTTTACTCGTTTCGCTCCATTGAATCATTCGAAATAAATTATTTTGACACAACGAAAATAATTTTTTTGTTTAAACTGTAACATGTCGTTTTTATAAAACGAACTAAGACGTTTGGCATCTGTTTAGTGAAAGTTTTCTCGTTTGGGGGCATAAAATCGTTTGAAATTAACAGTTCTGGTCAAAACTATAACGTAAATTATTTCTTTGAGACGAAATTTAAAGTTTTCATTAAGTTTTATACAAGTTTGCTCTATTCTAAGCAAAGGAGTAATCAGGATAAACTGCTTTTATCCAAAGTAATACATAATTTGCAGTTTTGAGCCAGAATAAGACATTTTTAATCTTTTTAATGTAAGTTTTCGTGTTCAAAAGAAAGAATCGTCTAAAATAAGCAATTTGTGTCCAGACTGAAACGTAATTTGATTTTCTGGGCCTGAATAAGAGGTTTTCAGTTTCTTTGATGTAAGGTTTCTTGTTTGTAACAATGAATAAACGAAAATCATTGGTTTTAATCTAAACTGTGACATAAATCGTTTTTTAAAGTCGAAATCAGACGTTTTGCCTCTGTTCAGTGAAAGTATACTGGTTTCAAAGCATAGAATCGTTTGAAATTAACAGTTCTCGTCAAGACTATAACGCAAATCTTTAAAGTGATACAAAGAAATAATTTACGTAATAGTTTTGACCAGAACTGTTAATTTCAAACGATTTTATGCCCCCAAACGAGAAAACTTTCACTAAGCAGATGCCAAACGTCTTAGTTCGTTTTATAAAAGCGACTTATGTTACAGTTTAAACAAAAACAAATTATTTGTGTTGTTGTTGTGTCAAAATAATTTATTTCTAATGATTCAATGGAGCGAAACGGGTAAACTTTTATAGGACAGATGCAAAATACCATATTACCACATAAATCATTATTTTAAAGCAAAGTATTAGCTTTTTGCACATGTTCAATTAAAGTTTGCTTACTTCGAAGTATGTAATCGTCCGAAATATTTTTTTTGTCAAAACTATAACGTAATTTGTTCTTTTGAGCTTGAATATAGAGTTTTCATTACGTTTTATAGTAGTTTACTCTACTCTAAGCAAAGAATCAAACAGAGTAATCCGCTTTTGTTAAAACTGATACATAATTTGCTCTTATTTTCGAGAATAAGACGTTTTCAATATGCTTGATAAAATTTTTCTTGTTTATAGCAAGGAATCGTTTAAAATAAGCTGTATTTGCCTAAACTGATACGTAATTAGATATTTATGTATGGATACGAAGTTTTCAGTTTCTTTGACGTGAAATTTCTTGTTGCAAAAGGTAATACTTTGCTTTAAAACAACGCTTTATATGGTAATATGTGGTTTTGCATCTGCCCCATAAAAGTTCATTAGTTTCGAATCATAATTTCGTTTGAAATAAACAGTGCTGGTCAAAACTATAACGTAAATTATTTCTTTGAGACGAAATTTAAAGTTTTCATTAAGTTTTATACAAGTTTACTCTATTCTAAGTAAAGGAGTAATCAGGATAAATTGCTTTTATCTAGAGTAATATATAATTTGCAGTTTTCAGCCAGAATAAGACGTTTTTAATCTTTTTAATGTAAGTTTTCGTGTTCAAAACAAAGGATCGTCTAAAATAAGCAGTTTTTGTCCAGACTGAAACGTAATTCGAATTTCTGTGCCTAAATAAGGGGTTTTTAGTTTCTTTGATGTAAGGTTTCTTGTTTGTAACAATGAATTAACAAAAATAATTGGTTTTTATCCAAACTGTGGCATGAATCAGCTTTAAGACTATAACGCAAATCTTTTGTTTTGTGCTAAAATAAGACGTTTTTAGTCAGTTTGATATAAGCTTTCTTGTTCAAAGCAAAATATTGTCGAAAATCAACCGTTTTTGTCTAAACTGAAACAAAATTCGGTGGTTTGTGTCCGAATACAAAGTTTTCAGATTCTTTAATGTTAGGTTTGCTGCTTCTAACAAAGAATCAACGAAAATATTTTGTTTTAATACAAACTGCAATATAAAATGTCTTTATAGGACAAAACATGATGTTTGGCACCTGTTTATTAAAAATTTACTCGTTTGGAAGCATAGAATCATTCCAAATAAGCTATTCTCGTCAAAACTATAATGTAATTAGTATTTTGTGCTAGAATACAGCGTTTTTGTTAGATTTATTAACAATTTTGTCTATTTTAAGCAATGAAACGAATAGGATTAGCTGCCTTTATCCAAAGTGATACATAAATTGCTCTTTTATGCCAGATTAATACGTTTTTAGTCTGTTCGATGTAAGTTTTCTTGTTCAAAGCAAAAGATCGTCTAAAGTAAGCCGTTTTTGTTTGAACTGATGAACAATTCAGACTGAGAGTCAACAAAAATAATTTGTTTTAATCCAAACTGATAATTTTTGACCCTATAAGAGTCCTATAAGAGTCCGAGATACGCCGTTCTCGTCAAGTCTATAACGTAATTCGTTTTTTTGTGTCAGAATACGACGTTTTCTGTCTGTTTAATATAAGTTTTTAATAATAATAATTATAATAACAATAATAATAATAATAATAATAATAATAACAATAATAATAATAATAATAATAATAATAATAATAATAATAATAATAATAATAATAATAATAATAATAAAAATAATAATAGAAATAAAAGTAAGCTTAGTTTTCTAAGCAAAAATGAAGCTTATTTTGTGTGTTATATGAGCGCTTTCTAATTTCTATGCAAGAAATCATCTGTGATCTGTATTTTTAGGCAAGAAATTGTCTAAAATTAATAACTCATTTTAAAACTGGTATAAAAACATTTACTATACAAAAGTTAATAATAATAATAATAATAATAATAATAATAATAATAATAATAATAATAGTAATAGTAATAATAATAATAATAATAATAATAATAATAATAATAATAATAATAATAATGATAATAATACTTATAATAATGAATTTCTTTCTAAATTAAAGCTTAGTTTTTCTAAGCAAAAATGATGCTTATTTTGTGTGTTATATGAGCGTTTTCTCATTTCTATGCAAGAGATCATCTGTGAGCTGTGTTTTTAGGCAAGAAATTGAATAAAATTAATAACTCATTTTAAAACTGGTATAAAAACATTTACTATACAAAAGTTAATAATAATAATAATAATAATAATAATAATAGTAATAATAATAATAATAATAATAATAATAATAATAGTAATAAAAGAAATAATAATAATAATAATAATAATAATAATAATAATAATAATGATAATAATACTTATAATAATGAATTTCTTTCTAAATTAAAGCTTAGTTTTTCTAAGCAAAAATGATGCTTATTTTGTGTGTTATATGAGCGTTTTCTCATTTCTATGCAAGAGATCATCTGTGAGCTGTGTTTTTAGGCAAGAAATTGAATAAAATTAATAACTCATTTTAAAACTGGTATAAAAACATTTACTATACAAAAGTTAATAATAATAATAATAATAATAATAATAATAATAATAATAATAATAATAATAATAATAATAATAATAATAATAGTAATAATAATAATAATAATAGTAATAATGATAATAATACTTATAATAATGAATTTCTTTCTAAATTAAAGCTTAGTTTTTCTAAGCAAAAATGATGCTTATTTTGTGTGTTATATGAGCGCTTTCTCATTTCTATGCAAGAAATCATCTGTGATCTGCATTTTTAGGCAAGAAATTGTCTAAAATTAATAACTCATTTTAAAACTGGTATAAAAACATTTACTATACAAAAGTTAAGTAATAATAATAATAACAATAATAATAATAATAATAATAATAATAATAATAATAATAATAAAAATAATAATAGAAATAAAAGTAAGCTTAGTTTTCTAAGCAAAAATGAAGCTTATTTTGTGTTATATGAGCGTTTTCTCATTTCTATGCAAAAGATCATGTGTGATCTGTGTTTTAAGTTGTGTCAGAATACGACGTTTTCTGTCTGTTTAATATAAGTTTTTAATAATAATAATAATAATAATAATAATAATAATAATAATAATAATAATAATAATAATAATAATAATAATAACAATAATAATAATAATAATAATAATAATAATAATAATAGTAATAGTAACAAAAGTAATAATAATAATAATACTTTTAAAAAGGAAAAATGGAGCTTATTTTGTGTGTTACATGAGCGTTTTCTCATTTTTATGTAAAAGATCATGTGTGATCAGTGTTTTTAGGCAATCTAAGCCATTTTATAGTTTTTAATATTTAACAAAAATTTGCTTTAAAATAAAATGTTTGAAAAACCGAAATTAAACTAAATTAATTGTGTCTAACACTTTAGTAGAGGAAAAAGGAGAGACATAAAAGTCACTAAAGTCTTAAAGTTGTCTTTAGTCGTCATATTAATAACAATAACATTTATAATAACAATACTAGTAGTACTAAATTTGCTTATATGCAAGCGCTTAATTAAGGTAACAGTTTTTTTGTTTTCTGCCTATATCTCGAAAACAGTTACTCCTATCAATTTTTACTTTTTCACCAAAATTAAAGGTGATAAAATTTCCTACAAAATAGTTATTTGCATTTTTCATGTAGAACTAACCATAAGCGAGATATAAGTTTGAAAATAATTATTAATTAAAAAAAAGTGTTTTAACAGAAAATGTCTTGTGATTTAAAATACACTTAATTTGTTGGGTCCAATACTTTATTAGAAGAAAAAGGAGGTGACATAAAAGTCACTGAAGTCTTCAGAGTCGTTTTTAAATGCTGCATTTTTGACTTCGTCTCAAACATTGAAAACTGAATTACATATTTGTTCAGTAACAGTTACAGTTTGCTTATTGGTTTTTTGCTTATATCTCGAAAACAGTTACTCCTATCAAATTTTATCTTTCTTTCAAAATTAAAGCTGATAAAATTTCCAACAAAATAGTTATTTACATTTTTCTTGTAGGACCAAGCATAAACGAGTTATAGAGTTTGATATAAATATAATATTTAACAAAAATTTGCTTTAAAATAAAATGCTTGAAAAACCGGAATTAAACTAAATTAATTGTGTCTAACACTTTAGTAGAGGAAAAAGGAGAAGACATAAAAGTCACTAAATGTTTCAGAGTCGTCTTTAGTCGTCATATTAATAACAATAACATTAATAATAATAATACTAATAGTACTAAATTTGCTTATATGCAAACGCTTAATTAACGTAACATTTTTTTGGTTTCTTGCTTATATCTCGAAAACAGTTACTCCTATCAATTTTTATCTTTTTTTCAAAATTAAAGCTGATAAAATTTCCTACAAAATAGTTATTTGCATTTTTTTGTAGGACCAACCATAAGCGAGTTATAGAGTTGGATATAAATAATATTTAACAAAAATTTGCTTTAAAATAAAATGTTTGAAAAACCGAAATTAAACTAAATTAATTGAGTCTAACACTTTAGTAGAGGAAAAAGAAAAAGACATAAAAGTCACTAAAGGTTTCAGAGTTGTCTTTAGTTGTCATATTAATAACAATAACATTAATAATAATAATACTAATAGTACTAAATTTGCTTATATGCAAACGCTTAATTAAGGTAACAGTGTTTTGGTTTCTTGCTCATATCTCGAAAACAGTTACTCCTATCAATTTTTATCTTTTTACTAAAATTCAAGCTGATAAAATTTCCTACAAAATAGTTATTTGCATTTTTCATGTAGGACTAACCATAAGCGAGATATATGATTGAAAATAATTAATATTTAAAAAAAAAGTGCTTTAACAGAAAATGTCTTGTGATTTAAAATACACTTAATTTATTGGGTCCAATACTTTATTAGAAGAAAAAGGAAGTGACATAAAAGTCACTGAAGTCTTCAGAGTCGTTTTTAAATGCTGCAGTTTCGTCTTCGTCTCAAACATTGAAAACTGAATTACATTTTTGTTCAGTAACAGTCACAGTTTTCTTATTGGTTTTTTGCTTATATCTCGAAAACAGTTACTCCTAGCAATTTTTATCTTTCTATCAAAATTAAAGCTGATAAAATTTCCTACAAAATAGTTATTTGCATTTTTCTTGTAGGACCAACCATAAGTGAGTTATAGAGTTGGATATAAATAATATTTAACAAAAATTTGCTTTAAAATAAAATGTTTGAAAAACTGAAATTAAACTAATTTAATTGTGTCTAACACTTTAGTAGAGGAAAAAGAAGAAGACATAAAAGTCACTAAAGGTTTCAAAGTTGTCATTAATCGTCATATTAATAACAATAACATTAATAATAATAATACTAATAGTACTAAATTTGCTTATATGCAAACGCTTAATTAAGGTAACAGTGTTTTGGTTTCTTGCTCATATCTCGAAAACAGTTACTCCTATCAATTTTTATCTTTTTACTAAAATTCAAGCTGATAAAATTTCCTACAAAATAGTTATTTGCATTTTTCATGTAGGACTAACCATAAGCGAGATATCAGTTTGAAAATAATTAATATTTAAAAAAAAGTGCTTTAACAGAAAATGTCTTGTGATTTAAAATACACTTAATTTATTAGGTCCAATACTTTATTAGAAGAAAAAGGGGGTGACATATAAATCACTGAAGTCTTCAGAGTCGATTGTAAATGCTGCATTTTCGTCTTCGTCTCAAACATTGAAAACTGAATTACATTTTTGTTCTGAAACGGTAACAGTTTTCACTTTGGTTTTTTGCTTATATCTCGAAAACAATTACTCCTATCAGTTTTTATTTTTTTTTCAAAATAAAGCTGATAAAATTTCCTACAAAATAGTTATTTGCATTTTTCTTGTAGGACCAACCATAAGCGAGTTATAAAGTTGGATATAAATAATATTTAACAAAAACTTGCTTAAAAATTAAATGTTTGAAATACTGAAATTAAACTAAATTAATTGTGTCTAACACTTTAGTAGCGAAAAAAGAAAAAGACATAAAAGTCACCAAAGTCTTCAGAATCGTTTTTAGTCGTCATATTAATAACAATAACATTAATAAGAATAATACTAATAGTACTAAATTTGCTTACATGCAAACGCTTAATTCAGGTAACAATTTTTTGGTTTCTTGCTTATATCTCGAAAACAGTTACTCCTATCAATTTTTATCTTTTTACTAAAATTAAAGCTGATAAAATTTCCTACAAAATAGTTAATTGCATTTTTAATGTAGGACTAACCATTAGCGAGATATAAGTTTGAAAATAATTAAAATTTAAAAAAAAGTGCTTCAACAGAAAATGTCTTGTGATTTAAAATACACTTAATTTATTGGGTCCAATACTTTATTAGAATAAAAAAGAGGTGACAGAAAGGTCACTGAAGTCTTTAGAGTCGTTTGTAAATGCTGCATTTTCGTCTTCGTCTCAAACATTGAAAACTGAATTACATTTTTGTTCAGTAACTGTTACAGTTTTCTTATTGGTTTTTTGCTTATATCTCGAAAACAGTTACTCCTATCAATTTTTATCTTTCTTTCAAAATTAAAGCTGATAACATTTCCTACAAAATAGTTATTTGCATTTATCTTGTAGGACCAACCATAAGCGAGTTATAAAGTTGGATATAAATAATATTTAACAAAAATTTGCTTAAAAATAAAATGTTTGAAATACTGAAATTAAACTAAATTAATTGTGTCTAACACTTTAGTAGAGAAAAAAGAAAAAGACATAAAAGTCACCAAAGTCTTCAGAATCGTTTTTAGTCGTCATATTAATAACAATAACATTAATAATAATAATACTAATAGTACTAAATCTGCTTATATGCAAGCGCTTTATTAAGGTAACAGTTTTTTGGTTTCTTGCTTATATCTCGAAAACAGTTACTCCTATGAATTTTTGTCTTTTTTTCAAAATTAAAGCTGATAAAATTTCCTACAAAATAGTTATTTGCATTTTTCTTGTAGGACCAACCATAAGCGAGTTATAGAGTTGGATATAAATAATTTTTAACAAAAATTTGCTTTAAAATAAAATGTTTGAAAAACTGAAATTAAACTAATTTAATTGTGTCTAACACTTTAGTAGAGGAAAAAGGAAAAGACATAAAAGTCACTAAAGGTTTCAGAGTTGTCTTTAGTTGTCATATTAATAACAATAACATTAATAATAATAATACTAATAGTACTAAATTTGCTTATATGCAAACGCTTAATTAAGGTAACAGTGTTTTGGTTTCTTGCTTATATCTCGAAAACAGTTACTCCTATCAATTTTTATCTTTTTACTAAAATTCAAGCTGATAAAATTTCCTACAAAATAGTTATTTGCATTTTTCATGTAGGACTAACCATAAGCGAGATATATGATTGAAAATAATTAATATTTAAAAAAAAAGTGCTTTAACAGAAAATGTCTTGTGATTTAAAATACACTTAATTTATTGGGTCCAATACTTTATTAGAAGAAAAAGGAAGTGACATAAAAGTCACTGAAGTCTTCAGAGTCGTTTTTAAATGCTGCAGTTTCGTCTTCGTCTCAAACATTGAAAACTGAATTACATTTTTGTTCAGTTACAGTCACAGTTTTCTTATTGGTTTTTTGCTTATATCTCGAAAACAGTTACTCCTATCAATTTTTATCTTTCTGTCAAAATTAAAGCTGATAAAATTTCCTACAAAATAATTATTTGCATTTTTCTTGTAGGACCAACCATAAGCGAGTTATAGAGTTGGATATAAATAATATTTAACAAAAACTTGCTTAAAAATAAAATGTTTGAAATACTGAAATTAAACTAAATTAATTGTGTCTAACACTTTAGTAGAGAAAAAAGAAAAGGACATAAAAGTCACCAAAGTCTTCAGAATCGTTTTTAGTCGTCATATTAATAACAATAACATTAATAATAATAATACTAATAGTACTAAATCTGCTTATATGCAAGCGCTTTATTAAGGTAACAGTTTTTTGGTTTCTTGCTTATATCTCGAAAACAGTTACTCCTATGAATTTTTGTCTTTTTTTCAAAATTAAAGCTGATAAAATATTCTACAGAATAGTTATTTGCATTTTTCTTGTAGGACCAACCATAAGCGAGTTATAAAGTTGGATATAAATAATATTTAACAAAAACTTGCTTTAAAATAAAATGTTTGAAAAACTGAAATTAAACTAATTTAATTGTGTCTAACACTTTAGTAGGGGAAAAAGAAGAAGACATAAAAGTCACTAAAGGTTTCAAAGTTGTCTTTAATCGTCATATTAATAACAATAACATAAATAATAATAATACTAATAGTACTAAATTTGCTTATATGCAAACGCTTAATTAAGGTAACAGTGTTTTGGTTTCTTGCTCATATCTCGAAAACAGTTACTCCTATCAATTTTTATCTTTTTACTAAAATTCAAGCTGATAAAATTTCCTACAAAATAGTTATTTGCATTTTTTATGTAGGACTAACCATAAGCGAGATATAAGAGTGAAAATAATTAATATTTAAAAAAGAAGTGCTTTAACAGAAAATGTCTTGTGATTTAAAATACACTTAATTTATTAGGTCCAATACTTTATTAGAAAAAAAAGGGGGTGACATATAAGTCACTGAAGTCTTCAGAGTCGATTTTAAATGCTGCATTTTCGTCTTCGTCTCAAACATTGAAAACTGAATTACATTTTTGTTCTGAAACGGTAACAGTTTTTACTTTGGTTTTTTGCTTATATCTCGAAAACAGTTACTCCTATCAATTTTTATCTTTCATTCAAAATTAAAGCTGATAACATTTCCTACAAAATAGTTATTTGCATTTTTCTTGTAGGACCAACCATAAGCGAGTTATATAGTTGGATAAAAATAATATGTAACAAAAACTTGCTTAAAAATAAAATGTTTGAAATACTGAAATTAAACTAAATTAATTGTGTCTAACACTTTAGTAGAGAAAAAAGAAAAGGACATAAAAGTCACCAAAGTCTTCAGAATCGTTTTTAGTCGTCATATTAATAACAATAACATTAATAATAATAATAATACTAATAGTACTAAATCTGCTTATATGCAAGCGCTTTATTAAGGTAACAGTTTTTTGGTTTCTTGCTTATATCTCGAAAACAGTTACTCCTATAAATTTTTGTCTTTCTTTCAAAATTAAAGCTGATAAAATATTCTACAGAATAGTTATTTGCATTTTTCTTGTAGGACCAACCATAAACGAGTTATAGAGTTGGATATAAATAATATTTAACAAAAATTTGCTTTAAAATAAAATGTTTGAAAAACTGAAATTAAACTAATTTAATTGTGTCTAACACTTTAGTAGAGGAAAAAGGAAAAGACATAAAAGTCACTAAAGGTTTCAGAGTTGTCTTTAGTTGTCATATTAATAACAATAACAATAATAATAATAATACTAATAGTACTAAATTTGCTTATATGCAAACGCGTAATTAAGGTAACAGTGTTTTGGTTTCTTGCTTATATCTCGAAAACAGTTACTCCTATCAATTTTGATCTTTTTACTAAAATTCAAGCTGATAAAATTTCCTAGAAAATAGTTATTTGCATTTTTTATGTAGGACTAACCATAAGCGAAATATATGATTGAAAATAATTAATATTTAAAAAAAAAAGTGCTTTAACAGAAAATGTCTTGTGATTTAAAATACACTAAATTTATTGGGTCCAATACTTTATTAGAAGAAAAAGGAAGTGACATAAAAGTCACTGAAGTCTTCAGAGTCGTTCTTAAATGCTGCAGTTTCGTCTTCGTCTCAAACATTGAAAACTGAATTACATTTTTGTTCAGTAACAGTCACAGTTTTCTTATTGGTTTTTTGCTTATATCTCGAAAACAGTTACTCCTATCAATTTTTATCTTTCTGTCAAAATTAAAGCTGATAAAATTTCCTACAAAATAGTTATTTGCATTTTTTATGTAGGACTAACCATAAGCGAGATATAAGAGTGAAAATAATTAATATTTAAAAAAGAAGTGCTTTAACAGAAAATGTCTTGTGATTTAAAATACACTTAATTTATTAGGTCCAATACTTTATTAGAAAAAAAAGGGGGTGACATATAAGTCACTGAAGTCTTCAGAGTCGATTTTAAATGCTGCATTTTCGTCTTCGTCTCAAACATTGAAAACTGAATTACATTTTTGTTCTGAAACGGTAACAGTTTTTACTTTGGTTTTTTGCTTATATCTCGAAAACAGTTACTCCTATCAATTTTTATCTTTCATTCAAAATTAAAGCTGATAACATTTCCTACAAAATAGTTATTTGCATTTTTCTTGTAGGACCAACCATAAGCGAGTTATATAGTTGGATAAAAATAATATGTAACAAAAACTTGCTTAAAAATAAAATGTTTGAAATACTGAAATTAAACTAAATTAATTGTGTCTAACACTTTAGTAGAGAAAAAAGAAAAGGACATAAAAGTCACCAAAGTCTTCAGAATCGTTTTTAGTCGTCATATTAATAACAATAACATTAATAATAATAATAATACTAATAGTACTAAATCTGCTTATATGCAAGCGCTTTATTAAGGTAACAGTTTTTTGGTTTCTTGCTTATATCTCGAAAACAGTTACTCCTATAAATTTTTGTCTTTCTTTCAAAATTAAAGCTGATAAAATATTCTACAGAATAGTTATTTGCATTTTTCTTGTAGGACCAACCATAAACGAGTTATAGAGTTGGATATAAATAATATTTAACAAAAATTTGCTTTAAAATAAAATGTTTGAAAAACTGAAATTAAACTAATTTAATTGTGTCTAACACTTTAGTAGAGGAAAAAGGAAAAGACATAAAAGTCACTAAAGGTTTCAGAGTTGTCTTTAGTTGTCATATTAATAACAATAACAATAATAATAATAATACTAATAGTACTAAATTTGCTTATATGCAAACGCGTAATTAAGGTAACAGTGTTTTGGTTTCTTGCTTATATCTCGAAAACAGTTACTCCTATCAATTTTGATCTTTTTACTAAAATTCAAGCTGATAAAATTTCCTAGAAAATAGTTATTTGCATTTTTTATGTAGGACTAACCATAAGCGAAATATATGATTGAAAATAATTAATATTTAAAAAAAAAAGTGCTTTAACAGAAAATGTCTTGTGATTTAAAATACACTAAATTTATTGGGTCCAATACTTTATTAGAAGAAAAAGGAAGTGACATAAAAGTCACTGAAGTCTTCAGAGTCGTTCTTAAATGCTGCAGTTTCGTCTTCGTCTCAAACATTGAAAACTGAATTACATTTTTGTTCAGTAACAGTCACAGTTTTCTTATTGGTTTTTTGCTTATATCTCGAAAACAGTTACTCCTATCAATTTTTATCTTTCTGTCAAAATTAAAGCTGATAAAATTTCCTACAAAATAGTTATTTGCATTTTTCTTGTAGGACCAACCATAAGCGAGTTATAGAGTTGGATATAAATAATATTTAACAAAAATTTGCTTTAAAATAAAATGTTTGAAAAACTGAAATTAAACTAATTTAATTGTGTCTAACACTTTAGTAGAGGAAAAAGAAGAAGACATAAAAGTCACTAAAGGTTTCAAAATTGTCTTTAATCGTCATATTAATAACAATAACATTAATAATAATAATACTAATTGTACTAAATTTGCTTATATGCAAACGCTTAATTAAGGTAACAGTGTTTTGGTTTCTTGCTCATATCTCGAAAACAGTTACTCCTATCAATTTTTATTTTTTTACTAAAATTCAAGCTGATAAAATTTCCTACAAAATAGTTATTTGCATTTTTTATGTAGGACTAACCATAAGCGAGATATAAGATTGAAAATAATTAATATTTAAAAAAGAAGTGCTTTAACAGAAAATGTCTTGTGATTTAAAATACACTTAATTTATTAAGTCCAATACTTTATTAAAAAAAAAAGGGGGTGACATATAAGTCACTGAAGTCTTCAGAGTCGATTTTAAATGCTGCATTTTCGTCTTCGTCTCAAACATTGAAAACTGAATTACATTTTTGTTCTAAAACGGTAACAGTTTTTACTTTGGTTTTTTGTTTATATCTCGAAAACAGTTACTCCTATCAATTTTTATCTTTCTTTCAAAATTAAAGCTGATAACATTACCTACAAAATAGTTATTTGCATTTTTCTTGTAGGACCAACCATAAGCGAGTTATAAAGTTGGATATAAATAATATTTAACAAAAACTTGCTTAAAAATAAAATGTTTGAAATACTGAAATTAAACTAAATTAATTGTGTCTAACACTTTAGTAGAGAAAAAAGAAAAAGACATAAAAGTCACCAAAGTCTTCAGAATCGTTTTTAGTCGTCATATTAATAACAATAACATTAATAATAATAATACTAATAGTACTAAATCTGCTTATATGCAAGCGCTTTATTAAGGTAACAGTTTTTTGGTTTCTTGCTTATATCTCGAAAACAGTTACTCCTATGAATTTTTGTCTTTTTTTCAAAATTAAAGCTGATAAAATATTCTACAAAATAGTTATTTGCATTTTTCTTGTAGGACCAACCATAAGCGAGTTATAGAGTTGGATATAAATAATATTTAACAAAAATTTGCTTTAAAATAAAATGTTTGAAAAACTGAAATTAAACTAATTTAACTGTGTCTAACAGTTTAGTAGAGGAAAGAGAAGAAGACATAAAAGTCACTAAAGGTTTCAAAGTTGTCTTTAATCGTCATATTAATAACAATAACATTAATAATAATAATACTAATAGTACTAAATTTGCTTATATGCAAACGCATAATTAAGGTAACAGTGTTTTGGTTTCTTGTTCATATCTCGAAAACAGTTACTCCTATCAACTTTTATCTTTTTACTAAAATTCAAGCTGATAAAATTTCCTACAAAATAATTATTTGCATTTTTTATGTAGGACTAACCATAAGCGAGATATAAGATTGAAAATAATTAATATTTAAAAAAGAAGTGCTTTAACAGAAAATGTCTTGTGATTTAAAATACACTTAATTTATTAGGTCCAATACTTTATTAGAAAAAAAGGGGGTGACATATAAGTCACTGAAGTCTTCAGAGTCGATTTTAAATGCTGCATTTTCGTCTTCGTCTCAAACATTGAAAACTGAATTACATTTTTGTTCTGAAACGGTAACAGTTTTTACTTTCGTTTTTTGCTTATATCTCAAAAACAGTTACTCCTATCAATTTTTATCTTTCTTTCAAAATTAAAGCTGATAACATTTCCTACAAAATAGTTATTTGCATTTTTCTTGTAGGACCAACCATAAGCGAGTTATAAAGTTGGATATAAATAATATTTAACAAAAACTTGCTTAAAAATAAAATGTTTGAAATACTGAAATTAAACTAAATTAATTGTGTCTAACACTTTAGTAGAGAAAAAAGAAAAAGACATAAAAGTCACCAAAGTCTTCAGAATCGTTTTTAGTCGTCATATTAATAACAATAACATTAATAATAATAATACTAATAGTACTAAATCTGCTTATATGCAAGCGCTTTATTAAGGTAACAGTTTTTTGGTTTCTTGCTTATATCTCGAAAACAGTTACTCCTATGAATTTTTGTCTTTTTTTCAAAATTAAAGCTGATAAAATTTCCTACAAAATAGTTATTTGCATTTTTCTTGTAGGACCAACCATAAGCGAGTTATAGAGTTGGATATAAATAATTTTTAACAAAAATTTGCTTTAAAATAAAATGTTTGAAAAACTGAAATTAAACTAATTTAATTGTGTCTAACACTTTAGTAGAGGAAAAAGGAAAAGACATAAAAGTCTCTAAAGGTTTCAGAGTTGTCTTTAGTTGTCATATTAATAACAATAACATTAATAATAATAATACTAATAGTACTAAATTTGCTTATATGCAAACGCTTAATTAAGGTAACAGTGTTTTGGTTTCTTGCTTATATCTCGAAAACAGTTACTCCTATCAATTTTTATCTTTTTACTAAAATTCAAGCTGATAAAATTTCCTACAAAATAGTTATTTGCATTTTTCATGTAGGACTAACCATAAGCGAGATATATGATTGAAAATAATTAATATTTAAAAAAAAAGTGCTTTAACAGAAAATGTCTTGTGATTTAAAATACACTTAATTTATTGGGTCCAATACTTTATTAGAAGAAAAAGGAAGTGACATAAAAGTCACTGAAGTCTTCAGAGTCGTTTTTAAATGCTGCAGTTTCGTCTTCGTCTCAAACATTGAAAACTGAATTACATTTTTGTTCAGTAACAGTCACAGTTTTCTTATTGGTTTTTTGCTTATATCTCGAAAACAGTTACTCCTGTCAATTTTTATCTTTCTGTCAAAATTAAAGCTGATAAAATTTCCTACAAAATAATTATTTGCATTTTTCTTGTAGGACCAACCATAAGCGAGTTATAGAGTTGGATATAAATAATATTTAACAAAAACTTGCTTAAAAAAAAAATGTTTGAAATACTGAATTTAAACTAAATTAATTGTGTCTAACACTTTAGTAGAGAAAAAAGAAAAGGACATAAAAGTCACCAAAGTCTTCAGAATCGTTTTTAGTCGTCATATTAATAACAATAACATTAATAATAATAATACTAATAGTACTAAATCTGCTTATATGCAAGCGCTTTATTAAGGTAACAGTTTTTTGGTTTCTTGCTTATATCTCGAAAACAGTTACTCCTATGAATTTTTGTCTTTCTTTCAAAATTAAAGCTGATAAAATATTCTACAGAATAGTTATTTGCATTTTTCTTGTAGGACCAACCATAAGCGAGTTATAAAGTTGGATATAAATAATATTTAACAAAAACTTGCTTTAAAATAAAATGTTTGAAAAACTGAAATTAAACTAATTTAATTGTGTCTAACACTTTAGTAGGGGAAAAAGAAGAAGACATAAAAGTCACTAAAGGTTTCAAAGTTGTCTTTAATCGTCATATTAATAACAATAACATTAATAATAATAATACTAATAGTACTAAATTTGCTTATATGCAAACGCTTAATTAAAGTAACAGTGTTTTGGTTTCTTGCTCATATCTCGAAAACAGTTACTCCTATCAATTTTTATCTTTTTACTAAAATTCAAGCTGATAAAATTTCCTACAAAATAGTTATTTGCATTTTTTATGTAGGACTAACCATAAGCGAGATATAAGAGTGAAAATAATTAATATTTAAAAAAGAAGTGCTTTAACAGAAAATGTCTTGTGATTTAAAATACACTTAATTTATTAGGTCCAATACTTTATTAGAAAAAAAAGGGGGTGACATATAAGTCACTGAAGTCTTCAGAGTCGATTTTAAATGCTACATTTTCGTCTTCGCCTCAAACATTGAAAACTGAATTACATTTTTGTTCTGAAACGGTAACAGTTTTTACTTTGGTTTTTTGCTTATATCTCGAAAACAGTTACTCCTATCAATTTTTATCTTTCTTTCAAAATTAAAGCTGATAACATTTCCTACAAAATAGTTATTTGCATTTTTCTTGTAGGACCAACCATAAGCGAGTTATAAAGTTGGATATAAATAATATGTAACAAAAACTTGCTTAAAAATAAAATGTTTGAAATACTGAAATTAAACTAAATTAATTGTGTCTAACACTTTAGTAGAGAAAAAAGAAAAGGACATAAAAGTCACCAAAATCTTCAGAATCGTTTTTAGTCGTCATATTAATAACAATAACATTAATAATAATAATACTAATAGTACTAAATCTGCTTATATGCAAGCGCTTTATTAAGGTAACAGTTTTTTGGTTTCTTGCTTATATCTCGAAAACAGTTACTCCTATAAATTTTTGTCTTTCTTTCAAAATTAAAGCTGATAAAATATTCTACAGAATAGTTATTTGCATTTTTCTTGTAGGACCAACCATAAGCGAGTTATAGAGTTGGATATAAATAATATTTAACAAAAATTTGCTTTAAAATAAAATGTTTGAAAAACTGAAATTAAACTAATTTAACTGTGTCTAACACTTTAGTAGAGAAAAAAGAAAAAGACATAAAAGTCACTAAAGGTTTCAGAGTTGTCTTTAGTTGTCATATTAATAACAATAACATTAATAATAATAATACTAATAGTACTAAATTTGCTTATATGCAAACGCTTAATTAAGGTAACAGTGTTTTGGTTTCTTGCTTATATCTCGAAAACAGTTACTCCTATCAATTTTTATCTTTTTACTAAAATTCAAGCTGATAAAATTTCCTAGAAAATAGTTTTTTGCATTTTTCATGTAGGACTAACCATAAGCGAGATATATGATTGAAAATAATTAATATTTAAAAAAAAATGCTTTAACAGAAAATGTCTTGTGATTTAAAATACACTTAACTTATTGGGTCCAATACTTTATTAGAAGAAAAAGGAAGTAACATAAAAGTCACTGAAGTCTTCAGAGTCGTTTTTAAATGCTGCAGTTTCGTCTTCGTCTCAAACATTGAAAACCAAATTACATTTTTGTTCATTAACAGTCACAGTTTTTTTATTGGTTTTTTGCTTATATCTCGAAAACAGTTACTCCTATCAATTTTTATCTTTCTTTCAAAATTAAAGCTGATAAAATTTCCTACAAAATAGTTATTTGCATTTTTCTTGTAGGACCAACCATAAGCGAGTTATAAAGTTGGATATAAATAATATTTAACAAAAATTTGCTTTAAAATAAAATGTTTGAAAAACTGAAATTAAACTAATTTAATTGTGTCTAACACTTTAGTAGAGGAAAAAGAAGAAGACATAAAAGTCACTAAAGGTTTCAAAGTTGTCTTTAATCGTCATATTAATAACAATAACATTAATAATAATAATACTAATAGTACTAAATTTGCTTATATGCAAACGCTTAATTAAGGTAACAGTGTTTTGGTTTCTTGCTCATATCTCGAAAACAGTTACTCCTATCAATTTTTATTTTTTTACTAAAATTCAAGCTGATAAAATTTCCTACAAAATAGTTATTTGCATTTTTTATGTAGGACTAACCATAAGCGAGATATAAGATTGAAAATAATTAATATTTAAAAAAGAAGTGCTTTAACAGAAAATGTCTTGTGATTTAAAATACACTTAATTTATTAGGTCCAATACTTTATTAGAAAAAAAAGGGGGTGACATATAAGTCACTGAAGTCTTCAGAGTCGATTTTAAATGCTGCATTTTCGTCTTCGTCTCAAACATTGAAAACTGAATTACATTTTTGTTCTGAAACGGTAACAGTTTTTACTTTGGTTTTTTGCTTATATCTCGAAAACAGTTACTCCTATCAATTTTTATCTTTCTTTCAAAATTAAAGCTGATAACATTTCCTACAAAATAGTTATTTGCATTTTTCTTGTAGGACCAACCATAAGCGAGTTATAAAGTTGGATATAAATAATATTTAACAAAAACTTGCTTAAAAATAAAATGTTTGAAATACTGAAATTAAACTAAATTAATTGTGTCTAACACTTTAGTAGAGAAAAAAGAAAAAGACATAAAAGTCACCAAAGTCTTCAGAATCGTTTTTAGTCGTCATATTAATAACAATAACATTAATAATAATAATACTAATAGTATTATTATTATTATATTAAACGATTCTGAAGACTTTGGTAACTTTTATGTCTTTTTCTTTTTTCTCTACTAAAGTGTTAGACACAATTAATTTAGTTTAATTTCAGTATTTCAAACATTTAATTTTTAAGCAAGTTTTTGTTAAATATTATTTATATCCAACTTTATAACTCGCTGATGGTTGGTCCTACAAGAAAAATGCAAATAACTATTTTGTAGGAAATTTTATCAGCTTTATTTTGAAAAAAAGATAAAAACTGATAGTAGTAATTGTTTTCGAGATATAAGCAAAAAACCAAAGTGAAAACTGTTACCGTTTCAGAACAAAAATGTAATTCAGTTTTCAATGTTTGAGACGAAGACGAAAATGCAGCATTTACAATCGACTATGAAGACTTCAGTGACTTATATGTCACCCCCTTTTTCTTCTAATAGAGTATTGGACCTAATAAATTAAGTGTATTTTAAATCACAAGACATTTTCTGTTAAAGCACTTTTTTTTTAAATATTAATTATTTTCAAACTTATAACTCGCTTATGGTTAGTCCTACATGAAAAATGCAAATAACTATTTTGTAGGAAATTTTATCAGCTTGAATTTTAGTAAAAAGATAAAAATTGATAAAAGTAACTGTTTTCGAGATATAAGCAAGAAACCAAAACACTGTTACCTTAATTAAGCGTTTGCATATAAGCAAATTTAGTACTATTAGCATTATTATTATTAATGCTATTGTTATTAATATGACAACTAAAGACAACTCTGAAACCTTTAGTGACTTTTATGTCTTTTCTTTTTTCCTCTACTAAAGTGTTAGACACAGTTAAATTAGTTTAATTTCAGTTTTTCAAACATTTTATTTTAAAGCAAATTTTTGTTATATATTATTTATATCCAACTCTATAACTCGCTTATGGTTGGTCCTACAAGAAAAATGCAAATAACTATTTTGTAGAATATTTTATCAGCTTTAATTTTGAAAGACAGACAAAAATTCATAGGAGTAACTGTTTTCGAGATATAAGCAAGAAACCAAAAAACTGTTACCTTAATAAAGCGCTTGCATATAAGTAGATTTAGTACTGTTAGTATTATTATTATTAATGTTATTGTTATTAAAATGACGACTAAAAACGATTCTGAAGACTTTGGTGACTTTTATGTCTTTTTCTTTTTTCTCTACTAAAGTGTTAGACACAATTAATTTAGTTTAATTTCAGTATTTCAAATATTTTATTTTTAAGCAAGTTTTTGTTAAATATTATTTATATCCAACTTTATAACTCGCTTATGGTTGGTCCTACAAGAAAAATGCAAATAACTATTTTGTAGGAAATATTATCAGCTTTAATTTTGAAAGAAAGATAAAAATTGATAGGAGTAACTGTTTTCGAGATATAAGCAAAAAACCAAAGTAAAAACTGTTACCGTTTCAGAACAAAAATGTAATTTAGTTTTCAATGTTTGAGACGAAAACGAAAATGCAGCATTTAAAATCGACTCTGAAGACTTCAGTGACTTATATGTCACCCCCTTTTTTTTCTAATAAAGTATTGGACCTAATAAATTAAGTGTATTTTAAATCACAAGACATTTTTTGTTAAAGCACTTCTTTTTTAAATATTAATTATTTTCAATCTTATATCTCGCTTATGGTTAGTCCTACATAAAAAATGCAAATAACTATTTTGTAGGAAATTTTATCAGCTTGAATTTTAGTAAAAAGATAAAAATTGATAGGAGTAACTGTTTTCGAGATATGAGCAAGAAACCAAAACACAGTTACCTTAATTAAGCGTTTGCATATAAGCAAATTTAGTTCTATTAGTATTATTATTATTAATGTTATTGTTATTAATATGACGGTTAAAGACAACTTTGAAACCTTTAGTGACTTTTATGTCGTCTTCTTTTTCCTCTACTAAAGTGTTAGACACAATTAAATTAGTTTAATTTCAGTTTTTCAAACATTTTATTTTAAAGCAAATTTTTGTTTAATATTATTTATATCCAACTCTATAACTCGCTTATGGTTGGTCCTACAAGAAAAATGCAAATAACTATTTTGTAGGAAATTTTATCAGCTTTAATTTTGAAAAAAAGATAAAAATTGATAGGAGTAACTGTTTTCGAGATATAAGCAAAAAACCAATAAGAAAACTGTGACTGTTACTGAACAAAAATGTAATTCGGTTTTCAATGTTTGAGACGAAGACGAAACTGCAGCATTTAAAAACGACTCTGAAGACTTCAGTGACTTTTATGTCACTTCCTTTTTCTTCTAATAAAGTATTGGACCCAATAAATTAAGTGTATTTTAAATCACAAGACATTTTCTGTTAAAGCACTTTTTTTTTAAATATTAATTATTTTCAATCTTATATCTCGCTTATGGTTAGTCCTACATAAAAAATGCAAATAACTATTTTGTAGGAAATTTTATCAGCTTGAATTTTAGTAAAAAGATAAAAATTGATAGGAGTAACTGTTTTCGAGATATAAGCAAGAAACCAAAACACTGTTACCTTAATTAAGCGTTTGCATATAAGCAAATTTAGTACTATTAGTATTATTATTATTAATGTTATTGTTATTAATATGACAACTAAAGACAACTCTGAAACCTTTAGTGACTTTTATGTGTTTTCCTTTTTTCTCTACTAAAGTGTTAGACACAGTTAAATTAGTTTAATTTCAGTTTTTCAAACATTTTATTTTAAAGCAAATTTTTGTTAAATATTATTTATATCCAACTCTATAACTCGCTTATGGTTGGTCCTACAAGAAAAATGCAAATAACTATTTTGTAGAATATTTTATCAGCTTTAATTTTGAAAGAAAGACAAAAATTTATAGGAGTAACCGTTTTCGAGATATAAGCAAGAAACCAAAAAACTGTTACCTTAATAAAGCGCTTGCATATAAGCAGATTTAGTACTATTAGTATTATTATTATTAATGTTATTGTTATTAATATGACGACTAAAAACGATTCTGAAGACTTTGGTGACTTTTATGTCTTTTTCTTTTTTCTCTACTAAAGTGTTAGACACAATTAATTTAGTTTAATTTCAGTATTTCAAACATTTTGTTTTAAAGCAAGTTTTTGTTAAATATTATTTATATCCAACTTTATAACTCGCTTATGGTTGGTCCTACAAGAAAAATGCAAATAACTATTTTGTAGGAAATGTTATCAGCTTTAATTTTGAAAGAAAGATAAAAATTGATAGGAGTAACTGTTTTCGAGATATGAGCAAGAAACCAAAACACTGTTACCTTAATTAAGCGTTTGCATATAAGCAAATTTAGTACTATTAGTATTATTATTATTAATGTTATTGTTATTAATATGACGATTAAAGACAACTTTGAAACCTTTAGTGACTTTTATGTCTTCTTCTTTTTCCTCTACTAAAGTGTTAGACACAATTAAATTAGTTTAATTTCAGTTTTCCAAACATTTTATTTTAAAGCAAATTTTTGTTAAATATTATTTATATCCAACTTTATAACTCGCTTATGGTTGATCCCACAAGAAAAATGCAAATAACTATTTTGTAGGAAATGTTATCAGCTTTAATTTTGAAAGAAAGATAAAAATTGATAGGAGTAACTGTTTTCGAGATATGAGCAAGAAACCAAAACACTGTTACCTTAATTAAGCGTTTGCATATAAGCAAATTTAGTACTATTAGTATTATTATTATTAATGTTATTGTTATTAATATGACGATTAAAGACAACTTTGAAACCTTTAGTGACTTTTATGTCTTCTTCTTTTTCCTCTACTAAAGTGTTAGACACAATTAAATTAGTTTAATTTCAGTTTTTCAAACATTTTATTTTAAAGCAAATTTTTGTTAAATATTATTTATATCCAACTTTATAACTCGCTTATGGTTGGTCCTACAAGAAAAATGCAAATAACTATTTTGTAGGTAATGTTATCAGCTTTAATTTTGAAAGAAAGATAAAAATTGATAGGAGTAACTGTTTTCGAGATATAAGCAAAAATCCAAAGTAAAAACTGTTACCGTTTCAGAACAAAAATGTAATTCAGTTTTCAATGTTTGAGACGAAGACGAAAATGCAGCATTTAAAATCGACTCTGAAGACTTCAGTGACTTATATGTCACCCCCTTTTTTTTTTAATAAAGTATTGGACCTAATAAATTAAGTGTATTTTAAATCACAAGACATTTTCTGTTAAAGCACTTCTTTTTTAAATATTAATTATTTTCAATCTTATATCTCGCTTATGGTTAGTCCTACATGAAAAATGCAAATAACTATTTTATAGGAAATTTTATCAGCTTGAATTTTAGTAAAAAAATTAAAATTGATAGGAGTAACTGTTTTCGAGATATAAGCAAGAAACCAAAACACTGTTACCTTAATTAAGCGTTTGCATATAAGCAAATTTAGTACTATTAGTATTATTATTATTAATGTTATTGTTATTAATATGACAACTAAAGACAACTCTGAAACCTTTAGTGACTTTTATGTCTTTTCCTTTTTCCTCTACTAAAGTGTTAGACACAATTAAATTAGTTTAATTTCAGTTTTTCAAACATTTTATTTTAAAGCAAATTTTTGTTAAAAATTATTTTTATCCAACTCTATAACTCGCTTATGGTTGGTCCTACAAGAAAAATGCAAATAACTATTTTGTAGGAAATTTTATCAGCTTTAATTTTGAAAAAAAGACAAAAATTCATAGGAGTAACTGTTTTCGAGATATAAGCAAGAAACCAAAAAACTGTTTCCTTAATAAAGCGCTTGCATATAAGCAGATTTAGTACTATTAGCATTATTATTATTAATGTTATTGTTATTAATATGACGACTAAAAACGATTCTGAAGACTTTGGTGACTTTTATGTCTTTTTCTTTTTTCTCTACTAAAGTGTTAGACACAATTAATTTAGTTTAATTTCAGTATTTCAAACATTTTATTTTTAAGCAAGTTTTTGTTAAATATTATTTATATCCAACTTTATAACTCGCTTATGGTTGATCCCACAAGAAAAATGCAAATAACTATTTTGTAGGAAATGTTATCAGCTTTAATTTTGAAAGAAAGATAAAAATTCATAGGAGTAACTGTTTTCGAGATATGAGCAAGAAACCAAAACACTGTTACCATAATTAAGCGTTTGCATATAAGCAAATTTAGTACTATTAGTATTATTATTATTAATGTTATTGTTATTAATATGACGATTAAAGACAACTTTGAAACCTTTAGTGACTTTTATGTCTTCTTCTTTTTCCTCTACTAAAGTGTTAGACACAATTAAATTAGTTTAATTTCAGTTTTTCAAACATTTTATTTTAAAGCAAATTTTTGTTAAATATTATTTATATCCAACTCTATAACTCGCTTATGGTTGATCCTACAAGAAAAATGCAAATATCTATTTTGTAGGAAATTTTATCAGCTTTAATTTTGACCGAAAGATAAAAATTGATAGGAGTAACTGTTTTCGAGATATAAGCAAAAAACCAATAAGAAAACTGTGACTGTTACTGAACAAAAATGTAATTCAGTTTTCAATGTTTGAGACGAAGACGAAACTGCAGCATTTAAAAACGACTCTGAAGACTTCAGTGACTTTTATTTCAGTTTTTCAAACATTTTATTTTAAAGCAAATTTTTGTTAAATATTATTTATATCCAACTATATAACTCGCTTATGGTTGGTCCTACAAGAAAAATGCAATTAACTATTTTGTAGAATATTTTATCAGCTTTAATTTTGAAAGAAAGACAAAAATTCATAGAAGTAACTGTTTACGAGATATAAGCAAGAAACCAAAAAACTGTTACCTTAATAAAGCGCTTGCATATAAGCAGATTTAGTACTATTAGTATTATTATTATTAATGTTATTGTTATTAATATGACGACTAAAAACGATTCTGAAGACTTTGGTGACTTTTATGTCTTTTTCTGTTTTCTCTACTAAAGTGTTAGACACAATTAATTTAGTTTAATTTCAGTATTTCAAACATTTTGTTTTTAAGCAAGTTTTTGTTAAATATTATTTATATCCAACTTTATAACTCGCTTATGGTTGGTCCTACAAGAAAAATGCAAATAACTATTTTGTAGGAAATGTTACCAGCTTTAATTTTGAAAGAAAGATAAAAATTGATAGGAGTAACTGTTTTCGAGATATGAGCAAGAAACCAAAACACTGTTACCTTAATTAAGCGTTTGCATATAAGCAAATTTAGTACTATTAGTATTATTATTATTAATGTTATTGTTATTAATATGACGATTAAAGACAACTTTGAAACCTTTAGTGACATTTATGTCTTCTTCTTTTTCCTCTACTAAAGTGTTAGACACAATTAAATTAGTTTAATTTCAGTTTTTCAAACATTTTATTTTAAAGCAAATTTTTGTTAAATATTATTTATATCCAACTCTATAACTCGCTTATGGTTGGTCCTACAAGAAAAATGCAAATAACTATTTTGTAGGAAATTTTATCAGCTTTAATTTTGACAGAAAGATAAAAATTGATAGGAGTAACTGTTTTCGAGATATAAGCAAAAAACCAATAAGAAAACTGTGACTGTTACTGAACAAAAATGTAATTCAGTTTTCAATGTTTGAGACGAAGACGAAACTGCAGCATTTAAAAACGACTCTGAAGACTTCAGTGACTTTTATGTCACTTCCTTTTTCTTCTAATAAAGTATTGGACCCAATAAATTAAGTGTATTTTAAATCACAAGACATTTTCTGTTAAAGCACTTTTTTTTTAAATATTAATTATTTTCAATCATATATCTCGCTTATGGTTAGTCCTACATGAAAAATGCAAATAACTATTTTATAGGAAATTTTATCAGCTTGAATTTTAGTAAAAAGATAAAAATTGATAGGAGTAACTGTTTTCGAGATATAAGCAAGAAACCAAAACACTGTTACCTTAATTAAGCGTTTGCATATAAGCAAATTTAGTACTATTAGTATTATTATTATTAATGTTATTGTTATTAATATGACAACTAAAGACAACTCTGAAACCTTTAGTGACTTTTATGTCTTTTCCTTTTTCCTCTACTAAAGTGTTAGACACAATTAAATTAGTTTAATTTCAGTTTTTCAAACATTTTATTTTAAAGCAAATTTTTGTTAAAAATTATTTATATCCAACTCTATAACTCGCTTATGGTTGGTCCTACAAGAAAAATGCAAATAACTATTTTGTAGGAAATTTTATCAGCTTAATTTTGAAAAAAAGACAAAAATTCATAGGAGTAACTGTTTTCGAGATATAAGCAAGAAACCAAAAAACTGTTACCTTAATAAAGCGCTTGCATATAAGCAGATTTAGTACTATTAGTATTATTATTATTAATGTTATTGTTATTAATATGACGACTAAAAACGATTCTGAAGACTTTGGTGACTTTTATGTCTTTTTCTTTTTTCCCTACTAAAGTGTTAGACACAATTAATTTAGTTTAATTTCAGTATTTCAAACATTTTATTTTTAAGCAAGTTTTTGTTAAATATTATTTATATCCAACTTTATAACTCGCTTATGGTTGGTCCCACAAGAAAAATGCAAATAACTATTTTGTAGGAAATGTTATCAGCTTTAATTTTGAAAGAAAGATAAAAATTGATAGGAGTAACTGTTTTCGAGATATGAGCAAGAAACCAAAACACTGTTACCTTAATTAAGCGTTTGCATATAAGCAAATTTAGTACTATTAGTATTATTATTATTAATGTTATTGTTATTAATATGACGATTAAAGACAACTTTGAAACTTTTAGTGACTTTTATGTCTTCTTCTTTTTCCTCTACTAAAGTGTTAGACACAATTAAATTAGTTTAATTTCAGTTTTTCAAACATTTTATTTTAAAGCAAATTTTTGTTAAATATTATTTATATCCAACTCTATAACTCGCTTATGGTTGATCCTACAAGAAAAATGCAAATATCTATTTTGTAGGAAATTTTATCAGCTTTAATTTTGACAGAAAGATAAAAATTGATAGGAGTAACTGTTTTCGAGATATAAGCAAAAAACCAATAAGAAAACTGTGACTGTTACTGAACAAAAATGTAATTCAGTTTTCAATGTTTGAGACGAAGACGAAACTGCAGCATTTAAAAACGACTCTGAAGACTTCAGTGACTTTTATGTCATTTCCTTTTTCTTCTAATAAAGTATTGGACCCAATAAATTAAGTGTATTTTAAATCACAAGACATTTTCTGTTAAAGCACTTTTTTTTTAAATATTAATTATTTTCAATCATATATCTCGCTTATGGTTAGTCCTACATGAAAAATGCAAATAACTATTTTATAGGAAATTTTATCAGCTTGAATTTTAGTAAAAAGATAAAAATTGATAGGAGTAACTGTTTTCGAGATATAAGCAAGAAACCAAAACACTGTTACCTTAATTAAGCGTTTGCATATAAGCAAATTTAGTACTATTAGTATTATTATTATTAATGTTATTGTTATTAATATGACAACTAAAGACAACTCTGAAACCTTTAGTGACTTTTATGTCTTTTCCTTTTTCCTCTACTAAAGTGTTAGACACAATTAAATTAGTTTAATTTCAGTTTTTCAAACATTTTATTTTAAAGCAAATTTTTGTTAAAAATTATTTATATCCAACTCTATAACTCGCTTATGGTTGGTCCTACAAGAAAAATGCAAATAACTATTTTGTAGAAAATTTTATCAGCTTTAATTTTGAAAAAAAGACAAAAATTCATAGGAGTAACTGTTTTCGAGATATAAGCAAGAAACCAAAAAACTGTTACCTTAATAAAGCGCTTGCATATAAGCAGATTTAGTACTATTAGTATTATTATTATTAATGTTATTGTTATTAATATGACGACTAAAAACGATTCTGAAGACTTTGGTGACTTTTATGTCTTTTTCTTTTTTCTCTACTAAAGTGTTAGACACAATTAATTTAGTTTAATTTCAGTATTTCAAACATTTTATTTTTAAGCAAGTTTTTGTTAAATATTATTTATATCCAACTTTATAACTCGCTTATGGTTGGTCCTACAAGAAAAATGCAAATAACTATTTTGTAGGAAATGTTATCAGCTTTAATTTTGAAAGAAAGATAAAAATTGATAGGAGTAACTGTTTTCGAGATATAAGCAAAAAACCAATGTAAAAACTGTTACCGTTTCAGAACAAAAATGTAATTCAGTTTTCAATGTTTGAGACGAAGACGAAAATGCAGCATTTAAAATCGACTCTGAAGACTTCAGTGACTTATATGTCACCCCCTTTTTTTCTAATAAAGTATTGGACCTAATAAATTAAGTGTATTTTAAATCACAAGACATTTTCTGTTAAAGCACTTCTTTTTTAAATATTAATTATTTTCAATCTTATATCTCGCTTATGGTTAGTCCTACATAAAAAATGCAAATAATTATTTTGTAGGAAATTTTATCAGCTTGAATTTTAGTAAAAAGATAAAAGTTGATAGGAGTAACTGTTTTCGAGATATGAGCAAGAAACCAAAACACTGTTACCTTAATTAAGCGTTTGCATATAAGCAAATTTAGTACTATTAGTATTATTATTAATATAAGCAAGAAACTAAAAAACTGATACCTTAATAAAGCGCTTGCATATAAGCAGATTTAGTACTATTAGTATTATTATTATTAATGTTATTGTTATTAATATGACGACTAAAAACGATTCTGAAGACTTTGGTGACTTTTATGTCTTTTTCTTTTTTCTCTACTAAAGTGTTAGACACAATTAATTTAGTTTAATTTCAGTATTTCAAACATTTTATTTTTAAGCAAGTTTTTGTTAAATATTATTTATATCCAACTTTATAACTCGCTTATGGTTGGTCCTACAAGAAAAATGCAAATAACTATTTTGTAGGAAATGTTATCAGCTTTAATTTTGAAAGAGAGATAAAAATTGATAGGAGTAACTGTTTTCGAGATATAAGCAAAAAACCAATGTAAAAACTGTTACCGTTTCAGAACAAAAATGTAATTCAGTTTTCAATGTTTGAGACGAAGACGAAAATGCAGCATTTAAAATCGACTCTGAAGACTTCAGTGACTTATATGTCACCCCCTTTTTTTCTAATAAAGTATTGGACCTAATAAATTAAGTGTATTTTAAATCACAAGACATTTTCTGTTAAAGCACTTCTTTTTTAAATATTAATTATTTTCAATCTTATATCTCGCTTATGGTTAGTCCTACACAAAAAATGCAAATAACTATTTTGTAGGAAATTTTATCAGCTTGAATTTTAGTAAAAAGATAAAAATTGATAGGAGTAACTGTTTTCGAGATATGAGCAAGAAACCAAAACACTGTTACCTTAATTAAGCGTTTGCATATAAGCAAATTTTGAACTATTAGTATTATTATTATTAATGTTATTGTTATTAATATGACAACTAAAGACAACTCTGAAACCTTTAGTGACTTTTATGTCTTTTCGTTTTTTCTCTACTAAAGTGTTAGACACAGTAAAATTAGTTTAATTTCAGTTTTTCAAACATTTTATTTTAAAGCAAATTTTTGTTAAATATTATTTATATCCAACTCTATAACTTGCTTATGGTTGGTCCTACAAGAAAAATGCAAATAACTATTTTGTAGAATATTTTATCAGCTTTAATTTTGAAAGAAAGACAAAAATTCATAGGAGTAACTGTTTTCGAGATATAAGCAAGAAACCAAAAAACTGTTACCTTAATAAAGCGCTTGCATATAAGCAGATTTAGTACTATTAGTATTATTATTATTAATGTTATTGTTATTAATATGACGACTAAAAACGATTCTGAAGACTTTGGTGACTTTTATGTCTTTTTCTTTTTTCTCTACTAAAGTGTTAGACACAATTAATTTAGTTTAATTTTAGTATTTCAAACATTTTATTTTTAAGCAAGTTTTTGTTAAATATTATTTATATCCAACTTTATAACTCGCTTATGGTTGGTCCTACAAGAAAAATGCAAATAACTATTTTGTAGGAAATGTTATCAGCTTTAATTTTGAAAAAAAGATAAAAATTGATAGGAGTAACTGTTTTCGAGATATAAGCAAAAAACCAAAGTAAAAACTGTTACAGTTTCAGAACAAAAATGTAATTCAGTTTTCAATGTTTGAGACGAAGACGAAAATGCAGCATTTAAAATCGACTCTGAAGACTTCAGTGACTTATATGTCACCCCCTTTTTTTTTTAATAAAGTATTGGACCTAATAAATTAAGTGTATTTTAAATCACAAGACATTTTCTGTTAAAGCACTTCTTTTTTAAATATTAATTATTTTCAATCTTATATCTCGCTTATGGTTAGTCCTACATAAAAAATGCAAATAACTATTTTGTAGGAAATTTTATCAGCTTAAATTTTAGTAAAAAAATAAAAATTGATTGGAGTAACTGTTTTCGAGATATGAGCAAGAAACCAAAACACTGTTACCTTAATTAAGCGTTTGCATATAAGCAAATTTAGTACTATTAGTATTATTATTATTAATGTTATTGTTATTAATATGACGATTAAAGACAACTTTGAAACCTTTAGTGACTTTTATGTCTTCTTCTTTTTCCTCTACTAAAGTGTTAGACACAATTAAATTAGTTTAATTTCAGTTTTTCAAACATTTTATTTTAAAGCAAATTTTTGTTAAATATTATTTATATCCAACTCTTTAACTCGCTTATGGTTGGTCCTACAAGAAAAATGCAAATAACTATTTTGTAGGAAATTTTATCAGCTTTAATTTTGAAAAAAAGATAAAAATTGATAGGAGTAACTGTTTTCGAGATATAAGCAAGAAACCAAAAAACTGTTACCTTAATAAAGCGCTTGCATATAAGCAGATTTAGTACTATTAGTATTATTATTATTAATGTTATTGTTATTAATATGACGACTAAAAACGATTCTGAAGACTTTGGTGACTTTTATGTCTTTTTCTTTTTTCTCTACTAAAATGTTAGACTCAATTAATTTAGTTTAATTTCGGTTTTTCAAACATTTTATTTAAAGCAAATTTTTGTTAAATATTATTTATATCCAACTCTATAACTCGCTTATGGTTGGTCCTACAAGAAAAATGCAAACAACTATTTTGTAGGAAGCTTTATCAGCTTTAATTTTAAAAGAAAGATAAAAATTGATAGGAGTAACTGTTTTGGAGATATAAGCAAAAACCAATAAGAAAACTGTAACAGTTACTGAACAAAAATGTAATTCAGTTTTCAATGTTTGAGACGAAGACGAAAATGCAGCATTTACAAACGACTCTAAAGACTTCAGTAACCTTTCTGTCACCTCTTTTTTCTTCTAATAAAGTATTGGACCCAATAAATTAAGTGTATTTTAAATCACAAGACATTTTCTGTTAAAGCACTTTTTTTTTAAATATTAATTATTTTCAATCATATATCTCGCTTATGGTTAGTCCTACATGAAAAATGCAAATAACTATTTTGTAGGAAATTTTATCAGCTTGAATTTTAGTAAAAAGATAAAAATTGATAGGAGTAACTGTTTTCGAGATATAAGCAAGAAACCAAAACACTGTTACCTTAATTAAGCGTTTGCATATAAGCAAATTTAGTACTATTAGTATTATTATTAATGTTATTGTTATTAATATTACGATTAAAGACAACTTTGAAACCTTTAGTGACTTTTATGTCTTTTCCTTTTTTCTCTACTAAAGTGTTAGACATAGTTAAATTAGTTTAATTTCAGTTTTTCAAACATTTTATTTTAAAGCAAATTTTTGTTAAATATTATTTATATCCAACTCTATAACTCGCTTATGGTTGGTCCTACAAGAAAAATGCAAATAACTATTTTGTAGGAAATTTTATCAGCTTTAATTTTGAAAAAAAGACAAAAATTCATAGGAGTAACTGTTTTCGAGATATAAGCAAGAAACCAAAAAACTGTTACCTTAATAAAGCGCTTGCATATAAGCAGATTTAGTACTATTAGTATTATTATTATTAATGTTATTGTTATTAATATGACGACTAAAAACGATTCTGAAGACTTTGGTGACTTTTATGTCTTTTTCTTTTTTCTCTACTAAAGTGTTAGACACAATTAATTTAGTTTAATTTCAGTATTTCAAACATTTTATTTTTAAGCAAGTTTTTGTTAAATATGATTTATATCCAACTTTATAACTCGCTTATGGTTGGTCCTACAAGAAAAATGCAAATAACTATTTTGTAGGAAATGTTATCAGCTTTAATTTTGAAAGAAAGATAAAAATTGATAGGAGTAACTGTTTTCGAGATATAAGCAAATAACCAAAGTAAAAACTGTTACCGTTTCAGAACAAAAATGTAATTCAGTTTTCAATGTGTGAGACGAAGACGAAAATGCAGCATTTAAAATCGACTCTGAAGACTTCAGTGACTTATATGTCACCCCCTTTTTTTTTAATAAAGTATTGGACCTAATAAATTAAGTGTATTTTAAATCACAAGACATTTTCTGTTAAAGCACTTCTTTTTTAAATATTAATTATTTTCAATCTTATATCTCGCTTATGGTTAGTCCTACACAAAAAATGCAAATAACTATTTTGTAGGAAATTTTATCAGCTTGAATTTTAGTAAAAAGATAAAAATTGATAGGAGTAACTGTTTTCGAGATATGAGCAAGAAACCAAAACACTGTTACCTTAATTAAGCGTTTGCATATAAGCAAATTTAGTACTATTAGTATTATTATTATTAATGTTATTGTTATTAATATGACGATTAAAGACAACTTTGAAACCTTTAGTGACTTTTATGTCTTCTTCTTTTTCCTCTACTAAAGTGTTAGACACAATTAAATTAGTTTAATTTCAGTTTTTCAAACATTTTATTTTAAAGCAAATTTTTGTTAAATATTATTTATATCCAACTCTATAACTCGCTTATGGTTGGTCCTACAAGAAAAATGCAAATAACTATTTTGTAGGAAATTTTATCAGCTTTAATTTTGAAAAAAAGATAAAAATTGATAGGAGTAACTGTTTTCGAGATATAAGCAAAAAACCAATAAGAAAACTGTGACTGTTACTGAACAAAAATGTAATTCGGTTTTCAATGTTTGAGACGAAGACGAAACTGCAGCATTTAAAAACGACTCTGAAGACTTCAGTGACTTTTATGTCACTTCCTTTTTCTTCCAATAAAGTATTGGACCCAATAAATTAAGTGTATTTTAAATCACAAGACATTTTCTGTTAAAGCACTTTTTTTTTAAATATTAATTATTTTCAATCATATATCTCGCTTATGGTTAGTCCTACATGAAAAATGCAAATAACTATTTTGTAGGAAATTTTATCAGCTTGAATTTTAGTAAAAAGATAAAAATTGATAGGAGTAACTGTTTTCGAGATATAAGCAAGAAACCAACACTGTTACCTTAATTAAGCGTTTGCATATAAGCAAATTTAGTACTATTAGTATTATTATTATTAATGTTATTGTTATTAATATGACAACTAAAGACAACTCTGAAACCTTTAGTGACTTTTATGTCTTTTCCTTTTTTCTCTACTAAAGTGTTAGACACAGTTAAATTAGTTTAATTTCAGTTTTTCAAACATTTTATTTTAAAGCAAATTTTTGTTAAATATTATTTATATCCAACTCTATAACTCGCTTATGGTTGGTCCTACAAGAAAAATGCAAATAACTATTTTGTAGAATATTTTATCAGCTTTAATTTTGAAAGAAAAACAAAAATTCATAGGAGTAACTGTTTTCGAGATATAAGCAAGAAACCAAAAAACTGTTACCTTAATAAAGCGCTTGCATATAAGCAGATTTAGTACTATTAGTATTATTATTATTAATGTTATTGTTATTAATATGACGACTAAAAACGATTCTGAAGACTTTGGTGACTTTTATGTCTTTTTCTTTTTTCTCTACTAAAGTGTTAGACACAATTAATTTAGTTTAATTTCAGTATTTCAAACATTTTATTTTTAAGCAAGTTTTTGTTAAATATTATTTATATCCAACTTTATAACTCGCTTATGGTTGGTCCTACAAGAAAAATGCAAATAACTATTTTGTAGGAAATGTTATCAGCTTTAATTTTGAAAGAAAGATAGAAATTGATAGGAGTAACTGTTTTCGAGATATAAGCAAAAAACCAAAGTAAAAACTGTTACCGTTTCAGAACAAAAATGTAAATCAGTTTTCAATGTTTGAGACGAAGACGAAAATGCAGCATTTAAAATCGACTCTGAAGACTTCAGTGACTTATATGTCACCCCCTTTTTTTTTTTAATAAAGTATTGGACCTAATAAATTAAGTGTATTTTAAATCACAAGACATTTTCTGTTAAAGCACTTCTTTTTTAAATATTAATTATTTTCAATCTTATATCTCGCTTATGGTTAGTCCTACATAAAAAATGCAAATAACTATTTTGTAGGAAATTTTATCAGCTTGAATTTTAGTGAAAAGATAAAAATTGATAGGAGTAACTGTTTTCGAGATATGAGCAAGAAACCAAAACACTGTTACCTTAATTAAGCGTTTGCATATAAACAAATTTAGTACTATTAGTATTATTATTATTAATGTTATTGTTATTAATATGACGATTAAAGACAACTTTGAAACCTTTAGTGACTTTTATGTCTTCTTCTTTTTCCTCTACTAAAGTGTTAGACACAATTAAATTAGTTTAATTTCAGTTTTTCAAACATTTTATTTTAAAGCAAATTTTTGTTAAATATTATTTATATCCAACTCTATAAAGCGCTTATGGTTGGTCCTACAAGAAAAATGCAAATAACTATTTTGTAGGAAATTTTATCAGCTTTAATTTTGACAGAAAGATAAAAATTGATAGGAGTAACTGTTTTCGAGATATAAGCAAAAAACCAATAAGAAAACTGTGACTGTTACTGAACAAAAATGTAATTCAGTTTTCAATGTTTGAGACGAAGACGAAACTGCAGCATTTAAAAACGACTCTGAAGACTTCAGTGACTTTTATGTCACTTCCTTTTTCTTCTAATAAAGTATTGGACCCAATAAATTAAGTGTATTTTAAATCACAAGACATTTTCTGTTAAAGCACTTTTTTTTAAATATTAATTATTTTCAATCATATATCTCGCTTATGGTTAGTCCTACATGAAAAATGCAAATAACTATTTTGTAGGAAATTTTATCAGCTTGAATTTTAGTAAAAAGATAAAAATTGATAGGAGTAACTGTTTTCGAGATATTAGCAAGAAACCAAAACACTGTTACCTTAATTAAGCGTTTGCATATAAGCAAATTTAGTACTATTAGTATTATTATTATTAATGTTATTGTTATTAATATGACAACTAAAGACAACTCTGAAATCTTTAGTGACTTTTATGTCTTTTTCTTTTTCCTCTACTAAAGTGTTAGACTCAATTAATTTAGTTTAATTTCGGTTTTTCAAACATTTTATTTTAAAGCAAATTTTTGTTAAATATTATTTATATCCAACTCTATAACTCGCTTATGGTTGGTCCTACAAAAAAATGCAAATAACTATTTTGTAGGAAATTTTATTAGCTTTAATTTTGAAAAAAAGATAAAAATTGATAGGAGTAACTGTTTTCGAGATATAAGCAAGAAACCAAAAAAATGTTACGTTAATTAAGCGTTTGCATATAAGCAAATTTAGTACTATTAGTATTATTATTATTAATGTTATTGTTATTAATATGACGACTAAAAACGACTCTGAAACATTTAGTGACTTTTATGTCTTCTCCTTTTTCCTCTACTAAAGTGTTAGACACAATTAATTTAGTTTAATTCCGGTTTTTCAAGCATTTTATTTTAAAGCAAATTTTTGTTAAATATTATTTATATCCAACTCTATAACTCGTTTATGCTTGGTCCTACAAGAAAAATGTAAATAACTATTTTGTTGGAAATTTTATCAGCTTTAATTTTGAAAGAAAGATAAAATTTGATAGGAGTAACTGTTTTCGAGATATAAGCAAAAAACCAATAAGAAAACTGTAACTGTTACTGAACAAAAATGTAATTCAGTTTTCAATGTTTGAGACGAAGTCAAAAATGCAGCATTTAAAAACGACTCTGAAGACTTCAGTGACTTTTATGTCACCTCCTTTTTCTTCTAATAAAGTATTGGACCCAACAAATTAAGTGTATTTTAAATCACAAGACATTTTCTGTTAAAACACTTTTTTTTAATTAATAATTATTTTCAAACTTATATCTCGCTTATGGTTAGTTCTACATGAAAAATGCAAATAACTATTTTGTAGGAAATTTTATCACCTTTAATTTTGGTGAAAAAGTAAAAATTGATAGGAGTAACTGTTTTCGAGATATAGGCAAAAAACAAAAAAACTGTTACCTTAATTAAGCGGTTGCATATAAGCAAATTTAGTACTACTAGTATTGTTATTATAAATGTTATTGTTATTAATATGACGACTAAAGACAACTTTAAGACTTTAGTGACTTTTATGTCTCCTCCTTTTTCCTCTACTAAAGTGTTAGACACAATTAATTTAG